>NC_137121.1:3512985-3592985 GCF_949357685.1 Gobio gobio
TTCATAGTGCTTGATAGGGTAATGTTGGTGGTTGCTAGGGCATTGCTAGGGTGTTCATAGTGCTTGATAGGGTAATGTTGGTGGTTGCTAGGGCATTGCTAGGGTGCTCATAGTGCTTGATAGGGTAATGTTGGTGGTTGCTAGGGCATTGCTAGGGTGTTCATAGTGCTTGATAGGGTAATGTTGGTGGTTGCTAGGGCATTGCTAGGGTGCTCATAGTGCTTGATAGGGTAATGTTGGTGGTTGCTAGGGCATTGCTAGGGGGTTCATAGTGCTTGATAGGGTAATGTTGGTGGTTGCTAGGGCATTGCTAGGGTGTTCATAGTGCTTGATAGGGTAATGTTGGTGGTTGCTAGGGCATTGCTAGGGGGTTCATAGTGCTTGATAGGGTAATGTTGGTGGTTGCTAGGGCATTGCTAGGGTGTTCATAGTGCTTGATAGGGTAATGTTGGTGGTTGCTAGGGCATTGCTAGGGTGTTCATAGTGCTTGATAGGGTAATGTTGGTGGTTGCTAGGGCATTGCTAGGGTGTTCATAGTGCTTGATAGGGTAATGTTGGTGGTTGCTAGGGCATTGCTAGGGTGTTCATAGTGCTTGATAGGGTAATGTTGGTGGTTGCTAGGGCATTGCTAGGGTGCTCATAGTGCTTGATAGGGTAATGTTGGTGGTTGCTAGGGCATTGCTAGGGTGTTCATAGTGCTTGATAGGGTAATGTTGGTGGTTGCTAGGGCATTGCTAGGGTGCTCATAGTGCTTGATAGGGTAATGTTGGTGGTTGCTAGGGCATTGCTAGGGGGTTCATAGTGCTTGATAAGGTAATGTTGGTGGTTGCTAGGGCATTGCTAGGGTGTTCATAGTGCTTGATAGGGTAATGTTGGTGGTTGCTAGGGCATTGCTAGGGGGTTCATAGTGCTTGATAGGGTAATGTTGGTGGTTGCTAGGGCATTGCTAGGGTGTTCATAGTGCTTGATAAGGTAATGTTGGTGGTTGCTAGGGCATTGCTAGGGGGTTCATAGTGCTTGATAGGGTAATGTTGGTGGTTGCTAGGGCATTGCTAGGGTGTTCATAGTGCTTGATAGGGTAATGTTGGTGGTTGCTAGGGCATTGCTAGGGTGTTCATAGTGCTTGATAGGGTAATGTTGGTGGTTGCTAGGGCATTGCTAGGGTGCTCATAGTGCTTGATAGGGTAATGTTGGTGGTTGCTAGGGCATTGCTAGGGTGTTCATAGTGCTTGATAGGGTAATGTTGGTGGTTGCTAGGGCATTGCTAGGGTGCTCATAGTGCTTGATAGGGTAATGTTGGTGGTTGCTAGGGCATTGCTAGGGGTTCATAGTGCTTGATAAGGTAATGTTGGTGGTTGCTAGGGCATTGCTAGGGTGTTCATAGTGCTTGATAGGGTAATGTTGGTGGTTGCTAGGGCATTGCTAGGGGGTTCATAGTGCTTGATAGGGTAATGTTGGTGGTTGCTAGGGCATTGCTAGGGTGTTCATAGTGCTTGATAAGGTAATGTTGGTGGTTGCTAGGGCATTGCTAGGGGGTTCATAGTGCTTGATAGGGTAGTGTTGGTGGTTGCTAGGGCATTGCTAGGGGGTTCATAGTGCTTGATAGGGTAATGTTGGTGGTTGCTAGGGCATTGCTAGGGTGTTCATAGTGCTTGATAGGGTAATGTTGGTGGTTGCTAGGGCATTGCTAGGGTGTTCATAGTGCTTGATAGGGTAATGTTGGTGGTTGCTAGGGCATTGCTAGGGTGCTCATAGTGCTTGATAGGGTAATGTTGGTGGTTGCTAGGGCATTGCTAGGGTGTTCATAGTGCTTGATAGGGTAATGTTGGTGGTTGCTAGGGCATTGCTAGGGTGCTCATAGTGCTTGATAGGGTAATGTTGGTGGTTGCTAGGGCATTGCTAGGGGGTTCATAGTGCTTGATAAGGTAATGTTGGTGGTTGCTAGGGCATTGCTAGGGTGTTCATAGTGCTTGATAGGGTAATGTTGGTGGTTGCTAGGGCATTGCTAGGGGGTTCATAGTGCTTGATAGGGTAATGTTGGTGGTTGCTAGGGCATTGCTAGGGTGTTCATAGTGCTTGATAAGGTAATGTTGGTGGTTGCTAGGGCATTGCTAGGGGGTTCATAGTGCTTGATAGGGTAATGTTGGTGGTTGCCAGGGCATTGCTAGGGGGTTCATAGTGCTTGATAGGGTAATGTTGGTGGTTGCTAGGGCATTGCTAGGGTGCTCATAGTGCTTGATAGGGTAATGTTGGTGGTTGCTAGGGCATTGCTAGGGTGTTCATAGTGCTTGATAGGGTAATGTTGGTGGTTGCTAGGGCATTGCTAGGGTGCTCATAGTGCTTGATAGGGTAATGTTGGTGGTTGCTAGGGCATTGCTAGGGGGTTCATAGTGCTTGATAAGGTAATGTTGGTGGTTGCTAGGGCATTGCTAGGGTGTTCATAGTGCTTGATAGGGTAATGTTGGTGGTTGCTAGGGCATTGCTAGGGGGTTCATAGTGCTTGATAGGGTAATGTTGGTGGTTGCTAGGGCATTGCTAGGGTGTTCATAGTGCTTGATAAGGTAATGTTGGTGGTTGCTAGGGCATTGCTAGGGGGTTCATAGTGCTTGATAGGGTAATGTTGGTGGTTGCTAGGGCATTGCTAGGGTGTTCATAGTGCTTGATAGGGTAATGTTGGTGGTTGCTAGGGCATTGCTAGGGTGTTCATAGTGCTTGATAGGGTAATGTTGGTGGTTGCTAGGGCATTGCTAGGGTGCTCATAGTGCTTGATAGGGTAATGTTGGTGGTTGCTAGGGCATTGCTAGGGGGTTCATAGTGCTTGATAAGGTAATGTTGGTGGTTGCTAGGGCATTGCTAGGGTGTTCATAGTGCTTGATAGGGTAATGTTGGTGGTTGCTAGGGCATTGCTAGGGGGTTCATAGTGCTTGATAGGGTAATGTTGGTGGTTGCTAGGGCATTGCTAGGGTGTTCATAGTGCTTGATAAGGTAATGTTGGTGGTTGCTAGGGCATTGCTAGGGGGTTCATAGTGCTTGATAGGGTAATGTTGGTGGTTGCTAGGGCATTGCTAGGGTGTTCATAGTGCTTGATAGGGTAATGTTGGTGGTTGCTAGGGCATTGCTAGGGTGTTCATAGTGCTTGATAGGGTAATGTTGGTGGTTGCTAGGGCATTGCTAGGGTGCTCATAGTGCTTGATAGGGTAATGTTGGTGGTTGCTAGGGCATTGCTAGGGTGTTCATAGTGCTTGATAGGGTAATGTTGGTGGTTGCTAGGGCATTGCTAGGGTGCTCATAGTGCTTGATAGGGTAATGTTGGTGGTTGCTAGGGCATTGCTAGGGGGTTCATAGTGCTTGATAAGGTAATGTTGGTGGTTGCTAGGGCATTGCTAGGGTGTTCATAGTGCTTGATAGGGTAATGTTGGTGGTTGCTAGGGCATTGCTAGGGGGTTCATAGTGCTTGATAGGGTAATGTTGGTGGTTGCTAGGGCATTGCTAGGGTGTTCATAGTGCTTGATAAGGTAATGTTGGTGGTTGCTAGGGCATTGCTAGGGGGTTCATAGTGCTTGATAGGGTAGTGTTGGTGGTTGCTAGGGCATTGCTAGGGGGTTCATAGTGCTTGATAGGGTAATGTTGGTGGTTGCTAGGGCATTGCTAGGGTGTTCATAGAGCTTGATAGGGTAATGTTGGTGGTTGCTAGGGCATTGCTAAGGTGTTCATAGTGCTTGATAGGGTAATGTTGGTGGTTGCTAGGGCATTGCTAGGGTGTTCATAGTGCTTGATAAGGTAATGTTGCTGGTTGCTAGGGCATTGCTAGGGTGTTCATAGTGCTTGATAGGGTAATGTTGGTGGTTGCTAGGGCATTGCTAGGGTGTTCATAGTGCTTGATAGGGTAATGTTGGTGGTTGCTAGGGCATTGCTAGGGGGTTCATAGTGCTTGATAGGGTAATGTTGGTGGTTGCTAGGGCATTGCTAGGGTGTTCATAGTGCTTGATAGGGTAATGTTGGTGGTTGCTAGGGCATTGCTAGGGTGTTCATAGTGCTTGATAGGGTAATGTTGGTGGTTGCTAGGGTGTTCATAGTGCTTGATAGGGTAATGTTTTTGGTTGCTAGGGTGTTCATAGTGCTTGATAGGGTAATGTTTTTGGTTGCTAGGGCATTGCTAGGGTGTTCATAGTGCTTGATAGGGTAATGTTGGTGGTTGCTAGGGCATTGCTGGAGTGTTCATAGTGCTTGATAGGGTAATGTTGGTCGTTGCTAGGGCATTGCTAGGGTGTTCATAATGCTTGATAGGGTAATGGGTAATGTTTTTGGTTGCTAGGGCATTGCTAGGGTGTTCATAGAGCTTGATAGGGTAATGTTGGTGGTTGCTAGGGTGTTCATAGTGCTTGATAGGGTAATGTTGGTGGTTGCTAGGGCATTGCTAGGGTGTTCATAATGCTTGATAGGGTAATGGGTAATGTTTTTGGTTGCTAGGGCATTGCTAGGGTGTTCATAGAGCTTGATAGGGTAATGTTGGTGGTTGCTAGGGCATTGCTAGGGGGTTCATAGTGCTTGATAAGGTTATATTGGTGGTTACTAGGGCATTGCTAGGGTGTTCATAGTGCTTGATAGGGTAATGTTGGTGGTTGCTAGGGCATTGCTAGGGTGTTCCCTAGAGCTTGATAGGGTAATGTTGGTGGTTGCTAGGGCATTGCTAGGGGGTTCATAGTGCTTGATAGGGTAATGTTGGTGGTTGCTAGGGCATTGCTAGGGTGTTCATAGTGCTTGATAAGGTAATGTTGCTGGTTGCTAGGGCATTGCTAGGGTGTTCATAGTGCTTGATAAGGTAATGTTGGTGGTTGCTAGGGCATTGCTACGGTGTTCATAGTGCTTAATAGGGTAATGTTGGTGGTTGCTAGGGCTTTGCTAGGGTGTTCATAGTGCTTGATAGGGTAATGTTGGTGGTTGCTAGGGCATTGCTAGGGTGTTCATAGTGCTTGATAAGGTAATGTTGCTGGTTGCTAGGGCATTGCTAGGGTGTTCATAGTGCTTGATAAGGTAATGTTGGTGGTTGCTAGGGCATTGCTACGGTGTTCATAGTGCTTAATAGGGTAATGTTGGTGGTTGCTAGGGCTTTGCTAGGGTGTTCATAGTGCTTGATAGGGTAATGTTGGTGGTTGCTAGGGCATTGCTAGGGTGTTCATAGTGCTTGAAAGGGTAATGTTGGTGGTTGCTAGGGCATTGCTAGGGTGTTCATAGTGCTTGATAGGGTAATGTTGGTGGTTGCTAGGGCATTGCTAGGGTGTTCATAGTGCTTGAAAGGGTAATGTTGGTGGTTGCTAGGGCATTGCTAGAGTGTTCATAGTGCTTGATAGGGTAATGTTGGTGGTTGCTAGGGCATTGCTAGGGTGTTCATAGTGCTTGATAGGGTAATGTTGGTGGTTGCTAGGGCATTGCTAGGGTGTTCATAGTGCTTGATAGGGTAATGTTGGTGGTTGCTAGGGCATTGCTAGGGTTCATAGTGCTTGATAAGGTAATGTTGGTGGTTGCTAGGGCATTGCTAGGGTGTTCATAGTGCTTGATAAGGTAATGTTGGTGGTTGCTAGGGCATTGCTAGGGTGTTCATAGTGCTTGATAGGGTAATGTTGGTGGTTGCTAGGGCATTGCTAGGGTGTTCATAGAGCTTGATAGGGTAATGTTGGTGGTTGCTAGGGCATTGCTAAGGTGTTCATAGTGCTTGATAGGGTAATGTTGGTGGTTGCTAGGGCATTGCTAGGGTGTTCATAGTGCTTGATAGGGTAATGTTGGTGGTTGCTAGGGCATTGCTAGGGTGTTCATAGAGCTTGATAGGGTAATGTTGGTGGTTGCTAGGGCATTGCTAAGGTGTTCATAGTGCTTGATAGGGTAATGTTGGTGGTTGCTAGGGCATTGCTAGGGTGTTCATAGTGCTTGACAGGGTAGATTTTGCAACTTTATAAATGCGTTTGTTTTCTAGTTAAATAAAGAGTCACACTGGTTATTATCAGTAAAGCCCTCAGATCAGATCGCAGTGTCTGGATCGGCTCCCCTGGGATGTCCTGCAAACAGATGGCGAATCAGCGGTTTCTGACCCGGACAAATTGGCACGAGGGCGGCTGCGATTGTTTTTCAATATCTGCTGTAACCTTTGACCCCTGGCTCTGCGGTGCGAGGGGTCAGCATGAGGACATAGATTAAACGACGGGAGTTGCCTGTCAGTTATTACTTTTATCCAATCAATAGAGAGCAGGGGCTTTTGTCCAGCCCAGTGTGACGCGGCTGCTCTGCATGACCGATCAATGTTGTAATACCAGCCAGTATAAAACACTCCACCTCTGTGTGTGTGTGTGTGTGTGAGAGAGAGAGAGTGTGTGTGAGAGTTTGTGTGTGTGTGTGAGAGAGAGAGTCTATGTGTGAGTGTGTGTGTGAGAGAGAGAGAGAGAGAGAGAGAGTGAGTGTGTGTGAGTGAGTGAGAAAGAGAGTGTGTGTGTGTGTGTGTGTGTGTGTGAGACAGCAGAAAGCACTGATCTGTAACTACACACACACACACACTGTGCTCAAACCATGGGGTGACGGGTGACTGTCTCCTCAAGAGATATAAAGACAATAAAAATCTTCATGGCGGTTGCTAGAGTTTTGCTAAGGTGTTAATGATGGTTGCTAGGGCGTTCCTAGGGTGTTCACTGCGGTAACTTGAGAATTCATGGTGGTTGCTAGGGCATTTATAGTGGTTGCTAGGGCATTGCTAGGGTGTTCATAGTGCTTGATAGGGTATTGTGCGTGGATTCTAGGGCGTTGCTAGGGTGTTCATTGTGGTTGCTAGGGCATTGCTAAGGTGTTCATAGGGGTTGACAGGGTATTGTGCGTGGGTGCTAGGGCATTGCTAGGGTGTTCACTGTGGTTGCTAGGGCATTGCTAGGGTGTTCATAGTGCTTGACAGGGTATTGTGCATGGGTGCTAGGGTGTTGCTAGGGTGTTCATTGTGGTTGCTAGGGCACTGCAAGGGTGTTTATAGTGCTTGATAGGATATTGTGTGTGGGTGCTAGGGTGTTGCAAGTTTTGCATGCAAGTTGCTAGGGGATTACTAGGGTGTTGTGTGTGGTTGCTAGGCAGTTCACAGCTGTTGTTGGGTGTTGCAAGTGGTTGCTAGGGCATTGCTAGGGTGTTTCATTCCTGTTTATGGTGGTGTTAGAGTCTTGTGGGTGGTTTCTAGGGTGTTCACAGCAGTTGTTAGGTGTTGCAAGTGGTTGCTAGGGTGTTTCTAGTGGTTGCAAGGGTGTTGCTAAGGTGTTCATGGTGGTTGCTAGGTCTTTCCTAGGGTGCAGTTACTTGGGCATTTGTGGTGGTTGCTAGGGTATTTTATAGTGTTAAAAGCATTCGAGTATCTTCAGAAAATTTGGACTAAACCTCTCAGTTCATATGGATTCGTTTTATGAACTTTTTGAAGCATCAAAATGGAAGTGGCGTTGCAATAGAGGGACATTTCATCAGAAATATCTTCATATGTGTTCCGAAGATAAACTAAAGTCTTACGGGATTTGGAACGACACAAGGGTGAGGAATTAACGACAGAATTTTCAAAGTCTGAGTCTGTTCAATGGGTGTTTCAAATCAATCACGGCGTCTCTTTAATCTGATGTGCTTCAGGACGAGCGTGTTTCTCGTGTAATGGCGCTCGAGGGTTGTTCTGCTGTGTTTGCACAAGCACCTTGTCCTTTATGATGCTGGTAAACAGCGGATGGCATCAGCTGACATCAGCACACAGACGTCTGGATATAAACCATGACCTCATTTTCCATGTGAGAGAAACTGCAAGACAGAAATCAAACAAGAAGTTCACTTTAAAGAAAAGGAAATGAAGATGTTGTGCTCAGATCATTTGATCTTTTGATCTGCAATCAACATCTTGCAGACTTCAGTTTCTTGGTAAATCGGAGCACAGACTTTAAACTGAATTTATAAAGCGCTTTCTTTGGCATTTTAAAGTATTTTGTTCACCTTTTAATCTAGTAAAATCAATTGAGAAAGTGTAAAAAAGTTACTGTAAAGCAAATGTACTGCACTAAACATGTTTCATTTTATGCAAAATACATATTATACAAAATAAATTTTACTTGCCACATGTCTAACCAAGTTGTGTTCCAAATTTGAAGTTGATACCACAAAAATTTATAAATTCCTGAGATTTAGTTTTGGCGCTATACCAAAAATAGCCATCGGGCAACACGCATATTCCACTGATTCTTTATGCATTCTCCTGTAACAAATGAATACATTTCTGTCACAATATCACTTCTATCACAAAACAGTCGCCAAATATGGAACCTTGAGTCTGAGACCTTTCCGACGATATGCGAGTTGTCAAGATTAGAAAAGTTTTGATTTTAAAATACATTTTGACGCATAACTCCGCCCACTAGTGGGAGGAGCCTGCTGAACGGTTTACAAGTAGCGTTTTCATGTTAACTCAACGTTCAATTTCAAAACGGTTTTCACAGGATGAATTTTAAGCTTTCAAATTACACCTAATTTATGATGGTTACTAAAATATGCAATCCAAAAAAATGCAATAAAATAATTAAAGCTGCGAGCAGCATTTATCGGGGTTCAAGCAATAAAGACCTTTAAGGCACACATGCATAAAAAGTTATAGTTTTATTTAGCAAGCATATAAACATTTTAATCATAGATGGAAAAGACTATTTACAGCCAATGCAGGCACTTTACAATGGGAAATGCATGGTTTTTAAAGCTTTTTAAAGCGCCACCTATGGTCCGATCTCTATAAACGTTTGCATGCTTCTTTTGAGTCATATGCTGTCGTGAAGTTTTGAGTTTTTCTTCAGGATTAATAGGCCTTTGAGTATATTTTGCCATACCCATTTTTTTTTAATTACCCTGTTATAGCGACCCAAAGTGCAAAGTTCAACTTTTTTTTGTGATAATTATTGATCTAGAGAGATTGAGATTCAGAGAATTGCCCTGCATTGTTTTCATTCAGATTGAGCAAAAAACCTAGTAAACAAAAGCAGTCATGAATATTTAATGAATGATTTGATTGACAGCAGTGGTTCTTAAGGCAAAGTTGTTCAGTATAAGGAGATCTATCAAATGATATGCATATTGTGTTGATAAGTGAAACATTGCGTGATTACTCGTTAACGCCCACTAGTGGCCGATTTCTTTCAAAATTCTTACAGACCTCTAGGGGCATGAGTCGAACATGACCACCGTGTTTCGTTCCAATCGTACTCTGTTAACCATGTCTAATGATGCGTTCGCACCAGACGCGAATGAAGCGAATAAATCGCACTATTCGCGTGGTTGGACGCTTGAACATTTGGAAATTCGCTTCATTCGCCACTAGACAACAGACGTGAATTCGCGTCATGGGTGGGGCTTCTGCTCCAGTCTTGTTGTGAAATGGCTGACATGATTTTTTAAAAATATGGCGAATAAGCTCAATTTGCCGGCTTTAGCTAGCTTGTAGTGTCGATAGGGTATAACTCAAATTGAGGAAAGAGCGTTTTTTACAACTTACCAGACTGTCCGACCTCCTCACTCACTTTCTTACAAGCAAGATCCTTTTTAGTATGAAGTATGAAGATGTATCGTACAACTCCGGCGATCCACATATGATTGTGTCCTCATTGTTGTCACTATTAGAGCAAGCTCCTGATTGGTTAACACCGCGCGAATATCCGCCAGAGTTCAGATTTTTCAACTCGCGCGAATCACGCGTCAAATGCTCAATTCGCGCCGCAGAATGTCTATTTCGCGTCTTTGCATTGACTTAACATGTAAATCACTCGCGCAAAACACTTCATTCGCGTTGTGTGTGAACGCACCATAATAGGTGCTTAAATTTCATTGGCCGATGGCGGCCATGTTTTTTTAGATACGCCAATGTCCTCATAGACATACATGGTACCTTGGATCAAGACACTGCATACTAATTTTCAAGTCAATCGGCCAAGCAGTCAGGTGGTTATAGCCCTTTTCATGTTGTTTCATGTTATAGCGCCACCAAGTGTTCAATTGTCGCAATTTTTTTAAGCCCTTGAGAGCTAGCGGGACGGCGACAGTTCTGGGGTTAAAGAGAGAGAGGGAGAAGAACAGAAGACCTGCACTTTCTAAAGAGCAATATTTCTATCTTGAGTAATAATTAAACCATAGAATTGTTTCTTTTTCCGAGTTATTGTTTGAATAAATAACGCTGTTATTGAATCAGCATGAACTGAATTGATCTGAATAGCGACCCTATTGTCTTCTGTATTGATGAAGTTCATCAATTATGAAACGAGTTCAATTCAGCATTGATAGTTATTGAACTGAATCAACACTGAACAGAACTCACTATTATTATATTCTGTAGAGCTGAAATAATTCAGGATTCATTTTTACACCAACACTTGTTTTCCTAACGTGAAGCTGCTTTGAAACAGCCTGTATTGTATTAAACGCCACATTTAACTGTGACTTGACTTAAATGTCTTTCCCTGCAACGGATTTAACAAACAACGTGGCAGAAATGCCTCAGATTCTTTCCTTTAGACGCTGTTTTCACGCTGTCTGTGGAGCAGATGTTTATTAAGCAGCTAAACAGCACGTTTTCATAGAAAAGCTGTGAAATTGAGCGCTGTAATCAGGAAAGGCTGCTGTCTCTGCAAACTCTCCTGGACTGCCTGCTTCCCGCTGGATCAAATGATGAGGGAATTGCGCCACCTGGTGGAAAAAAGAGGAACTGCGGCATCAACATCCTGGGTCTTCAGATCAATTCTATTTCAATTTGGCCTATTCAGGAGAAACGACGGCCAGTCCACAATAAAGATTTCCTCTGGCTTGTTTTATTCAGCTGTTTCAAGCATTTAAGCAATCGAATCAGATTACTCAAGCGAGCCACATGGCACAATTCTGGTAGACTGGGGCAAGTTGTCACACTTTTTAAAGTCAATTTGACCTTTTGTGACATTATTACCTCTATAGAGGGACAAATTTGTTTTGAAATAGGAATTATTATCTTTAAAAATCACAATAATGTGAATTTAACATGCATTATAGGCCCTTTAATAAAGCATTTGTGACCCTGGAGCACAACAGCAGTCCTGCGTCTCACGGGTATATCTGTGGCAATAGCCAACAATACATTGTATGGGTCAAAATTATACATTTTTATTTGATGCCATAAATCATTATGATATTAAGATCATGTTCCATGAAGATATTTTGTAAATTTCCTACTGTAAATATATAAAACATGTATTATAAGTAGCAATATGCATTGCTAAGGACTTCATTTGGACAACATTAAAGGAGATTTTATCAATATTTAGATTTTTTTGAACCCTCAGATTCCAGATTTTCATAAAGTCGTATCTCCACCAAATATTGTCCCATCTTAACAAACCATACATCAATTGAAAGCTTATTTTTTAAGACCCTTGTTGACCCTTATAGACTTGGTTGGTGAGGGGAAAGAGTAACAAAATATTCTACTCAAGTAAAAGTACCATTACTTCAATGACATTTTACTTAAGTAGAAGTAAAAGTACTTGTCTATAAATGTACTCAAGTAAAAGTAAAAAGTAGTTCCTTTAACCCTTAATCGTCTCTTGGGCTCCAGCTGACCCCACTGGACTTTTCCTCCATTTTTAAAAGTGTTCCCTTCATCTCAGGGCCATGAGACTCTGTGACTTTTCCTAAATAATCTAAACATGCACAAAACATCTGGGCTTGATTTGGTTGTTCTAAAGGTTGTTTTTTACCGTTTAAGTCCCTCGGGGTCAGATTGACCCCACATTGAAAATGAATGGGAAAGTGTAAAAAATACTTTTTTTTTTCTTTTTTTTTGTCAAAAAAAATTTTTTTTAATCCAGTATAAATCTGAAAATGTCCATATTTATATCAAGGTCTGGTCTTAGAGCATAAACACAAAGTAGAACGAACTTTCTGTCTCATGCACACACGCACACAAACACACACACACACACACACATACACACACACACAAACACACACATGTGTGTGACTGCAACAGAGAGCATTTTTATTGAAATTGGCAAATAAAATCAACAAAACTGGCATAAATCTGAAAGATTTTCATACATAAATAAAGTACTAATACTAGAGCACAAATGCAATATGGAACAAGCATGTTCACTCACACACACACACACACACACACACACACACACACACACACACACACACACACAAACACAGGTGTCTAGAGCATTTTTTTGGATTTTGGCAATGAATGGGAAAATGTAAAAAATGCTTTTTTTCACTTTGTTTGTAAAAAAAAATCAACTAAATCCAGTATAAATCTGAAAATGTCTACATTTATATCAAGATCTGGTCCTAGAGCATAAACACAAAGTGGAACGAACTTTCTGTCTCACACACACGCACACAAACACACACAAACACACACAAACACACACGTGTGTGACTGCAACAGAGAGCATTTTAGAAACTGGCAAATAAAATCAACAAAACTGGCATAAATCGGAAAAAATTCCATACAGAAATGAAGGACAAATACTAGAGCACAAATGCAACATGGAACAATCATGAGAAAGAGAGAGAAAAGGGCAAATAAAAGAAAGATGAAAGGCAGCTTAACTTCTGCATAACTTCCCTCTGGACCTCTAGTGGATAATGTGGTCATTGCACTCATAATTCCTAAAGTTTTTCCACAAACCTACAGATGGCGGTATTCTATCCCTAACACATAGAGCAATGTCAAAAAACTATTTATATTTATTTAAGATCATCATTCAAGTGATTTTTCATTAAAAAAATATGTTTTAATGAGCCAATTTATGACATAGTTAAGTATTTGTGCAGTAAATAGGTAAAAAACTACCAAATACCCACAAAAACACAGCATAAATGTATAGTTGAGAAGTAAATAAAAAAAATGATATATAGTTTTCCATTTAAAAACATTATATTTCCTTATGCAATCGCTCTGTAAAAGTTTGGGGTCTATCTGAGCCCAGGGACTCAAACGTAAACCTTACTTGAGGGACAATTAAGGGTTAAAATGAACTCAGACTAAAAGTTAGTGAGTTACTTTTTTTAACAGCAAATATGTTTTTTGAGACGTTAAACACCACGAGCATCGCGTAGGCTAGTAGACGAAACGGCGCTGCTCATTCACACAGAGACAGAACAAGCAGATCATATATTCATGTAGCAGTGTTTTGAGCTTTAATATTCACAATTTGCGTGTTTTATGTGACCCCCCCCCGCCCCCTTTGTATTATTTATTTTTACTCAGTAACGGGTGTGGTTTAAAATGTAGCGAAGTTCAATACTTCAAACAAAACATACTTACGTAAAAGTAAAATTGCAGATTTTTAAAACTACTTAAAAAAGCGTGTGGGGAAAACAGTCCATTCCCCAACACTGGAAATGCATGGTGCTAACCCAGTATAGCCTATATAGAATCACTTCTGCCGCTCGACAGAGCAAGATATATAGAAAAACTGAGCCGTATAGGGTCGTATTGTTCGTACAGTATCTGTGACTGGAAAAACGACCCAATCAAGCGGCTCCTCCCGCAGTTTCTCTCGAAGCCGATACGGAAGTGAGTTAAACTGCAGTTCATGGACTGGCCACTAGAGGCTCCAGAAGCAGCAGAATCTCATTGAGCTCATGTTAAAATGCCCAACTTTACAGCAGAAGAACACATGTTTACAGAGAGAGCAACTTTAGACTACCAGAGTATTTTTCTTCCTACTATGGTAGTCAATAGTTGCTCTCTCTGCTTTGTTACAAACATTCTTTTAAATATCTTCTTTTGTGATCAGCAGAACAAAGAAACTCATTCAGGTTTGGAACAACTTGAGGGTGAGTAAATGATGACAGAATTTTAATTTTTGGGTGAACTATCCCTTTAAAGTTCTGCATAATTAAGGGCGTGGCCACTTTGAGTGACAGGTGGCTTGCCGTTTGTCTGCTGTCTGTTAGTCACCTCAGCTCCGCCCACGTCCCGCCTCTTTGCCCATTGTCTGTTATCCGGGAGTGACGAGCGATGACAAGATGGCGACGACCAGCTCGACCCGACTTTACGCTTCAAAACTACTCTTCAGAATTAAATGGGGGGAAAAGTTAGGACAATTCCAAGGGCCCTTGACTGACACGGGCCCCAACAAATAGGTAAAAACTAATTACATTTTTTTATTATATTATACACTGTATAAACCATCATCATTGAGTATATTTCAAATAATAATAAAATGAATGATGTCTTCGATTTGACTTATTTTGGCAATAAAAGTTAAATATTCCCATTGACCAAAAAGTAAACATCCACATTGACGACCACCCCCTGTATCTGCATGAAATGGTTTGGTCCTGCCTTAGCGCGATTCCATTACAGATTTGCACAACACTTTATATTTTCTAAATATATATTTATATTTTCTAAATAGCAATATTTTCTAAAAGTCGATCAAAAATATTACGAAATGGCAGCGTTTCCATTAACTGATGTTATGTGACTAAAACTATTTCTCTCATGATAAGTTATTCCAAAAATGATGCTATGTATGTTGTTAGGTTTATATCCCAGCCACCGCACGCCATTATTATTAATAGAAGGAGACGTGTGTGTTATCCAAGCATTGATGGATTAATGTTTGACTTTGATGGTGTAATTCAAAGGTTTTTTTTACCACTTTGTTATTTTGGCTCGGAATTTCGTTTGTTGGAAATATAAACTGAATTTAGAAACACTTTTGAAATGAAAAACTTTGCGTTTAATAATCAAAATATATTTTTGAAATGAAGACCGCGTTTGGAGTTGAGTGCAAAATAGTCCGCGGCCTTTGCTGTTATTGTGAGTTTACACAAATAAAAGTAGACAGTTTATAGTTTATAATTATGTCTTGCACTTATCTGTATGGCTAAAAATTACGGAGTATTGTGAGTTTTTTCCACTGTCATAAAGGGAAAAATCCATTAGAAGGCGCCGGCGACTTCGTCCGCCATGGGTTAAACAAAACGCAGCCTATTTCGTTTCATAGTTAGGCTATGCTTAAATAGTATTATTATTTTAATTTCATGTGTGGATTATGAAAGTGAGCAGCATGAGTAAGGCACATAATCAGATGTGCATATAGGATGTCTGGGGACATGGACTTTGAGCATGTATTTCATTTAATTTTGTTTCCTATAAATTCTTTCTTTAAAATTAATTTCGTATAAATTTGATCATAATTATAATCAGTGTTTCATAAACTAATTGGCTGGATTTAATAAACAATTAGGAAATATAGCAGTCAATATAATCGTGACATGGAGGCGTCCATGTCCATGGCGTCCCAAAAATGTAAATTCTGTCATTAATGACTGACCCTCATGTGGTTGGACACCCGTCAGACCTCCGTTCATCTTCAGACACAAATGAAGATATTTTAGTGTAAATCTGATGCTCTGAAAGGCCTCCATTGGCTCAATGCACTTTACACTCTCAAGACCCTTACAAAGTCCATCTCACTACAGTGGTTCTACAATAACTTTATGAATCGGCGATAATAGTTTTTGTGCGCAAAAAAACCCTAAATAACGACTTATATAGTGATGACGATTTCAAAACACGGCCTCATGAAGCTTCGAAGCATTATGAATCAGTGAGTCGATTCAGCAGTTTGAAGCGTTATGAATCAGTGAGTCGATTCAGCAGTTTGAAGCGTTATGAATCACTGAGTTGATTCAGTGGTTTGAATCGCCAAATTTCAGCGGTTTGACACGCGATCCGAATCATGAATCGACTCACTGATTCATAACGCTTCGAAGCTTCATGAGGCCGTGTTTTGAAATCGTCATCACTATATAAGTCGTTATTTAGGGTTTTTTTGCGCACAAAAACTATTCTCGCCGATTCATAAAGTTATTGTAGAGCCGCTGTAGTGAGATGGACTTTGTAACGACGTCTTTAGTGTCTTTTAAGGGTCTTGAGAGTGTAAAGTTGAGCCAATGGAGGCCTTTCAGAGCATCAGATTTACACTAAAATATCTTCATTTGTGTCTGAAGATGAACGGAGTGCGACATGAGGGTGAGGAATTAATGACAGAATTTTCATTTTTGGGTGAACTAACCCTTTAATATATTAGCCTACGTAAACGCTCGGGTTTAGAATTCTCATATTTATGTAATCAAATTAATAAAAGTGCTTAGTCAACGAATGGCTTAAATGAACAACTAGGCCTACTATTATATAAAAAAACTTTAGTCGGGGACAGCCCTACTTATTTCACATATTTTTGAACCAATGTCACAATGTGCATTGTGGGATGAGCGAGCTCGAGGTCAGTATTAGACTTTGGATAGCTAGCTTGGCTAGTATGTTTGGTGCAGAATGGGTGTGTTAGGGGAAAAAAAACTCATATTTTGTCATAGGGCCCAAAATCGCTAGCGGCGCCCCTGACGTCACGGACACTACGCCCATAGTTTTTTACAGTCTATGGAACCAACGCAATGGCCAGAGGTGTCATTTTCTCGTCAAAATGCATGCTGCGTCCACAAATATTACTTGCCTACTTCATAAATCACCCAGTCTTTCTATTCAGTGTTCCTGAATTTAATGTAGGCCTATGTATTACATACATTTAACATTTTAAAATGATCATAAAACACGTCTTGTGCGATGAAATGTGTTTCTGAATATGCCGTGCGCAATGCAAAAGGCGTTTGTTTATGTGTTTGTTTGGGCTAGAATATAGACATGAAGTCTAATGTAAAACGTTGAATATTTGTCAAAAGCCTGAAATCCAGTTATATATGATGAGCAGTTTGGCATCACTGACACATCAGGTTTAGATAAAGTTTAGACATCCGTCAGTTTTTATCTGTTTAAAGGCTTTATCTGTTTTTTCTTGTTGGTACAGAAATGCACAAATGAATTAGTTCAGCATTTACATTTTACAAAACAAATTTGGAGTTGTCACAATACTATTCTCAAATGACTGACAATAGCAAAGTTTTTTGCTTTTTCATAGCAGCCGTCTTCATCAAAAGACTGGATGATTTATGAAGTAAGCTATTATGATGTGTAATATTTGGGGGAGCATGCGTGAAAACTGCTTTAATGACTGCTTTTTGACGCAATTCGTGTCCCGTGACAAACTTTTGACTATATTGGTGCTTTTGTTAAATAAACTTTTGCCATTGCAGTAATGAAATCTCTTATTTTTTCCTCTTTACAGTAAAACATCATCATGTAGTGCAAAAGTTTAATTGTAATGGACATATTGCACAGGCTTTCGGAACTGACAAAAAAAATCAAATAGATAAACGATAAAGCATCTAACAAGGTTTCCCCCCACGGCATACACGGATATGACGTTTTTGTGGGCGTTCCCAGTAATGCCGACCAAGTCTATGACTGGTTTTGTGGTCCAGGGTCACATTTATGAGTTAAAATTAATTTTTGAGATAAAAATCACATGTGACAACATGCCCCAGTATCCACTATACACAACATTTAGTTTACAGTATAAATTCAAACTTATCTCACACAAATGTGTGGGTTTTGATTCAAACAGATGCATGCTGGGATATCCCATCATAACCAAACAAGCAGCTTATGCCATGACTTTTGTCTACATCTTATCAAATGCATAACGGGAGCAAATCGATCTTATTGCGGTAGAGCAGACCGGGGCTAGTTGTCACACGGACAGCATCTCTATGAGCTATAAGTCAAATGCCCAGTTACACATATGCTTTATATCTCTAATCTTTATATTTTTTTGTAATTTCACGCAATTCATTAATTTTACTGGCTTCCGGGGACCCCCAGGGGTCCTCCAGAAGGTTCTAAGGGGTCCCCAGAAAGTTCTAAGGGGTCCTCCAGAAGGTTCTAAGGGGTCCCCAGAAGATTCTAAGGGGTCCTCTAGAAGGTTCTAAGGGGTCCTCTAGAAGGTTCTAAGGGGTCCTCCAGAAGGTTCTAAGGGGTCCTCCAGAAGGTTGTAAGGGGTCCCCAGAAAGTTCTAAGGGGTCCTCCAGAAGGTTGTAAGGGGTCCCCAGAAGGTTCTAAGGGGTCCTCTAGAAGGTTCTAAGGGGTCCTCCAGAAGGTTCTAAGGGGTCCTCTAGAAGGTTCTAAGGGGTCCTCCAGAAGGTTGTAAGGGGTCCCCAGAAGGTTCTAAGGGGTCCTCTAGAAGGTTCTAAGGGGTCCTCCAGAAGGTTCTAAGGGGTCCTCTAGAAGGTTCTAAGGGGTCCCCAGAAAGTTCTAAGGGGTCCTCCAGAAGATTCTAAGGGGTCCTCTAGAAGGTTCTAAGGGGTCCTCCAGAAGGTTCTAAGGGGTCCCCAGAAAGTTCTAAGGGGTCCTCCAGAAGGTTCTAAGGGGTCCTCTAGAAGGTTCTAAGGGGTCCTCCAGAAGGTTGTAAGGGGTCCTCCAGAAGGTTCTAAGGGGTCCCCAGAAAGTTCTAAGGGGTCCTCCAGAAGGTTCTAAGGGGTCCCCAGAAGATTCTAAGGGGTCCTCTAGAAGGTTCTAAGGGGTCCTCTAGAAGGTTCTAAGGGGTCCTCCAGAAGGTTGTAAGGGGTCCCCAGAAGGTTCTAAGGGGTCCTCCAGAAGGTTCTAAGGGGTCCCCAGAAAGTTCTAAGGGGTCCTCCAGAAGATTCTAAGGGGTCCTCTAGAAGGTTCTAAGGGGTCCTCTAGAAGGTTCTAAGGGGTCCTCCAGAAGGTTCTAAGGGGTCCCCAGAAAGTTCTAAGGGGTCCTCCAGAAGATTCTAAGGGGTCCTCTAGAAGGTTCTAAGGGGTCCTCTAGAAGGTTCTAAGGGGTCCTCCAGAAGGTTGTAAGGGGTCCCCAGAAGGTTCTAAGGGGTCCTCCAGAAGGTTCTAAGGGGTCCCCAGAAAGTTCTAAGGGGTCCTCCAGAAGGTTCTAAGGGGTCCCCAGAAAGTTCTAAGGGGTCCTCCAGAAGATTCTAAGGGGTCCTCTAGAAGGTTCTAAGGGGTCCTCTAGAAGGTTCTAAGGGGTCCTCCAGAAGGTTGTAAGGGGTCCCCAGAAGGTTCTAAGGGGTCCTCCAGAAGGTTCTAAGGGGTCCCCAGAAAGTTCTAAGGGGTCCTCCAGAAGATTCTAAGGGGTCCCCAGAAGGTTCTAAGGGGTCCTCTAGAAGGTTCTAAGGGGTCCTCCAGAAGGTTCTAAGGGGTCCTCTAGAAGGTTCTAAGGGGTCCTCCAGAAGGTTCTAAGGGGTCCTCCAGAAGGTTCTAAGGGGTCCCCAGAAGGTTCTAAGGGGTCCTCTAGAAGGTTCTAAGGGGTCCTCCAGAAGGTTCTAAGGGGTCCTCCAGAAGGTTCTAAGGGGTCCCCAGAAAGTTCTAAGGGGTCCTCCAGAAGGTTGTAAGGGGTCCTCCAGAAGGTTGTAAGGGGTCTTCCAGAAGGTTCTAAGGGGTCCTCTAGAAGGTTCTAAAGGGTCCCCAGAAGGTTCTAAGGGGTCCTCTAGAAGGTTGTAAGGGGTCCCCCAGAAGGTTCTAAGGGGTCCCCCAGAAGGTTCTAAGGGGTCCCCAGAAGGTTCTAAGGGGTCCTCTAGAAGGTTGTAAGGGGTCCTCCAGAAGGTTGTAAGGGGTCTTCCAGAAGGTTCTAAGGAGTCCTCTAGAAGGTTCTAAAGGGTCCCCAGAAGGTTCTAAGGGGTCCTCTAGAAGGTTCTAAGGGGTCCCCCAGAAGGTTCTAAGGGGTCCTCCAGAAGGTTCTAAGGGGTCCTCCAGAAGGTTCTAAGGGGTCCTCTAGAAGGTTCTAAGGGGTCCTCTAGAAGGTTGTAAGGGGTCCCCCAGAAGGTTCTAAGGGGTCCTCTAGAAGGTAGTAAGGGGTCCTCCAGAAGGTTGTAAGGGGTCTTCCAGAAGGTTCTAAGGGGTCCTCTAGAAGGTTCTAAAGGGTCCCCAGAAGGTTCTAAGGGGTCCTCTAGAAGGTTCTAAGGGGTCCCCCAGAAGGTTCTAAGGGGTCCCCAGAAGGTTCTAAGGGGTCCTCTAGAAGGTTCTAAGGGGTCCTCCAGAAGGTTGTAAGGGGTCCTCCAGAGGGTTCTAAGGGGTCCCCAGAAGGTTCTAAGGGGTCCTCTAGAAGGTTGTAAGGGGTCCCCCAGAAGGTTCTAAGGGGTCCCCCAGAAGGTTCTAAGGGGTCCCCAGAAGGTTCTAAGGGGTCCTCTAGAAGGTTGTAAGGGGTCCTCCAGAAGGTTGTAAGGGGTCTTCCAGAAGGTTCTAAGGGGTCCCCCAGAAGGTTCTAAGGGGTCCCCCAGAAGGTTCTAAGGGGTCCCCAGAAGGTTCTAAGGGGTCCTCTAGAAGGTTGTAAGGGGTCCTCCAGAAGTTTGTAAGGGGTCTTCCAGAAGGTTCTAAGGGGTCCTCTAGAAGGTTCTAAAGGGTCCCCAGAAGGTTCTAAGGGGTCCTCTAGAAGGTTCTAAGGGGTCCCCCAGAAGGTTCTAAGGGGTCCCCAGAAGGTTCTAAGGGGTCCCCCAGAAGGTTCCAAGGGGTCCTCTAGAAGGTTCTAAGGGGTCCTCCAGAAGGTTGTAAGGGGTCCTCCAGAA
The DNA here is from genome assembly GCF_949357685.1 of Gobio gobio. Taxonomy (NCBI): domain Eukaryota; kingdom Metazoa; phylum Chordata; class Actinopteri; order Cypriniformes; family Gobionidae; genus Gobio; species Gobio gobio. The sequence continues at coordinate 3,533,503 of NC_137121.1, forward strand.
GGTTCCAAGGGGTCCTCTAGAAGGTTCTAAGGGGTCCTCCAGAAGGTTGTAAGGGGTCCTCCAGAGGGTTCTAAGGGGTCCCCAGAAGGTTCTAAGGGGTCCTCTAGAAGGTTGTAAGGGGTCCCCCAGAAGGTTCTAAGCGGTCCCCCAGAAGGTTCTAAGGGGTCCCCAGAAGGTTCTAAGGGGTCCTCTAGAAGGTTGTAAGGGGTCCTCCAGAAGGTTGTAAGGGGTCTTCCAGAAGGTTCTAAGGGGTCCTCTAGAAGGTTCTAAAGGGTCCCCAGAAGGTTCTAAGGGGTCCCCCAGAAGGTTCTAAGGGGTCCCCAGAAGGTTCTAAGGGGTCCTCTAGAAGGTTCTAAGGGGTCCTCCAGAAGGTTCTAAGGGGTCCCCCAGAAGGTTCCAAGGGGTCCTCTAGAAGGTTCTAAGGGGTCCTCCAGAAGGTTGTAAGGGGTCCTCCAGAAGGTTCCAAGGGGTCCTCTAGAAGGTTCTAAGGGGTCCTCCAGAAGGTTGTAAGGGGTCCTCCAGAGGGTTCTAAGGGGTCCCCAGAAGGTTCTAAGGGGTCCTCTAGAAGGTTGTAAGGGGTCCCCCAGAAGGTTCTAAGCGGTCCCCCAGAAGGTTCTAAGGGGTCCCCAGAAGGTTCTAAGGGGTCCTCTAGAAGGTTGTAAGGGGTCCTCCAGAAGGTTGTAAGGGGTCTTCCAGAAGGTTCTAAGGGGTCCTCTAGAAGGTTCTAAAGGGTCCCCAGAAGGTTCTAAGGGGTCCCCCAGAAGGTTCTAAGGGGTCCCCAGAAGGTTCTAAGGGGTCCTCTAGAAGGTTCTAAGGGGTCCTCCAGAAGGTTCTAAGGGGTCCTCTAGAAGGTTCTAAGGGGTCTTCTAGAAGGTTCTAAGGGGTCCTCCAGAAGGTTCTAAGGGGTCCCCAGAAAGTTCTAAGGGGTCCTCCAGAAGATTCTAAGGGGTCCTCTAGAAGGTTCTAAGGGGTCCTCTAGAAGGTTCTAAGGGGTCCTCCAGAAGGTTGTAAGGGGTCCCCAGAAGGTTCTAAGGGGTCCTCCAGAAGGTTCTAAGGGGTCCTCCAGAAGGTTCTAAGGGGTCCCCAGAAAGTTCTAAGGGGTCCTCCAGAAGGTTCTAAGGGGTCCCCAGAAAGTTCTAAGGGGTCCTCCAGAAGATTCTAAGGGGTCCCCAGAAGGTTCTAAGGGGTCCTCTAGAAGGTTCTAAGGGGTCCTCCAGAAGGTTCTAAGGGGTCCTCCAGAAGTTTCTAAGGGGTCCCCCAGAAGGTTCTAAGGGGTCCTCTAGAAGGTTCTAAGGGGTCCTCCAGAAGGTTCTAAGGGGTCCCCAGAAAGTTCTAAGGGGTCCTCCAGAAGGTTGTAAGGGGTCCTCCAGAAGGTTGTAAAGGGTCTTCCAGAAGGTTCTAAGGGGTCCTCTAGAAGGTTCTAAAGGGTCCCCAGAAGGTTCTAAGGGGTCCTCTAGAAGGTTGTAAGGGGTCCCCCAGAAGGTTCTAAGGGGTCCCCCAGAAGGTTCTAAGGGGTCCCCAGAAGGTTCTAAGGGGTCCTCTAGAAGGTTGTAAGGGGTCCTCCAGAAGGTTGTGAGGGGTCTTCCAGAAGGTTCTAAGGAGTCCTCTAGAAGGTTCTAAAGGGTCCCCAGAAGGTTCTAAGGGGTCCCCCAGAAGGTTCTAAGGGGTCCTCCAGAAGGTTCTAAGGGGTCCTCCAGAAGGTTCTAAGGGGTCCTCTAGAAGGTTCTAAGGGGTCCTCTAGAAGGTTGTAAGGGGTCCCCCAGAAGGTTCTAAGGGGTCCTCTAGAAGGTAGTAAGGGGTCCTCCAGAAGGTTGTAAGGGGTCTTCCAGAAGGTTCTAAGGGGTCCTCTAGAAGGTTCTAAAGGGTCCCCAGAAGGTTCTAAGGGGTCCTCTAGAAGGTTCTAAGGGGTCCCCCAGAAGGTTCTAAGGGGTCCCCAGAAGGTTCTAAGGGGTCCTCTAGAAGGTTCTAAGGGGTCCTCCAGAAGGTTGTAAGGGGTCCTCCAGAGGGTTCTAAGGGGTCCCCAGAAGGTTCTAAGGGGTCCTCTAGAAGGTTGTAAGGGGTCCCCCAGAAGGTTCTAAGGGGTCCCCCAGAAGGTTCTAAGGGGTCCCCAGAAGGTTGTAAGGGGTCCTCTAGAAGGTTGTAAGGGGTCCTCCAGAAGGTTGTAAGGGGTCTTCCAGAAGGTTCTAAGGGGTCCTCTAGAAGGTTCTAAAGGGTCCCCAGAAGGTTCTAAGGGGTCCTCTAGAAGGTTCTAAGGGGTCCTCCAGAAGGTTCTAAGGGGTCCCCCAGAAGGTTCTAAGGGGTCCCCCAGAAGGTTCTAAGGGGTCCCCCAGAAGGTTCTAAGGGGTCCCCAGAAGGTTCTAAGGGGTCCTCTAGAAGGTTGTAAGGGGTCCTCCAGAAGTTTGTAAGGGGTCTTCCAGAAGGTTCTAAGGGGTCCTCTAGAAGGTTCTAAAGGGTCCCCAGAAGGTTCTAAGGGGTCCTCTAGAAGGTTCTAAGGGGTCCCCCAGAAGGTTCTAAGGGGTCCCCAGAAGGTTCTAAGGGGTCCCCCAGAAGGTTCCAAGGGGTCCTCTAGAAGGTTCTAAGGGGTCCTCCAGAAGGTTGTAAGGGGTCCTCCAGAAGGTTCCAAGGGGTCCTCTAGAAGGTTCTAAGGGGTCCTCCAGAAGGTTGTAAGGGGTCCTCCAGAGGGTTCTAAGGGGTCCCCAGAAGGTTCTAAGGGGTCCTCTAGAAGGTTGTAAGGGGTCCCCCAGAAGGTTCTAAGCGGTCCCCCAGAAGGTTCTAAGGGGTCCCCAGAAGGTTCTAAGGGGTCCTCTAGAAGGTTGTAAGGGGTCCTCCAGAAGGTTGTAAGGGGTCTTCCAGAAGGTTCTAAGGGGTCCTCTAGAAGGTTCTAAAGGGTCCCCAGAAGGTTCTAAGGGGTCCCCCAGAAGGTTCTAAGGGGTCCCCAGAAGGTTCTAAGGGGTCCTCTAGAAGGTTCTAAGGGGTCCTCCAGAAGGTTCTAAGGGGTCCTCTAGAAGGTTCTAAGGGGTCCTCTAGAAGGTTGTAAGGGGTCCTCCAGAAGGTTCTAAGGGGTCCTCCAGAAGGTTCCAAGGGGTCCTCTAGAAGGTTCTAAGGGGTCCTCCAGAAGGTTGTAAGGGGTCCTCCAGAGGGTTCTAAGGGGTCCCCAGAAGGTTCTAAGGGGTCCTCTAGAAGGTTGTAAGGGGTCCCCCAGAAGGTTCTAAGGGGTCCCCCAGAAGGTTCTAAGGGGTCCTCTAGAAGGTTGTAAGGGGTCCTCTAGAAGGTTGTAAGGGGTCTTCCAGAAGGTTCTAAGGGGTCCTCTAGAAGGTTCTAAAGGGTCCCCAGAAGGTTCTAAGGGGTCCCCAGAAGGTTCTAAGGGGTCCTCTAGAAGGTTCTAAGGGGTCCTCCAGAAGGTTCTAAGGGGTCCTCCAGAAGGTTCTAATGTGTGTAATATGATCAACAGAGCTGCGTTACCTCACACTCATGAGCGGAGGAGCGGAAGAGGCATAATAAAAGTCCCACGGGCGACTGTGGCATAATAAAAGTCCCGCCGGCGACTGTGGCATAATAAAAGTCCCGCCGGCGACTGTGGCATAATAAAAGTCCAGATGGTTACTGTGGCATAATAAAAGTCTAGATGGTGACTGTGGCATAATAAAAGTCTAGATGGTGACTGTGGCATAATAAAAGTCCCGCTGGCGACTGTGGCATAATAAAAGTCCAGATGGCGACTGTGGCATAATAAAAGTCCCGCTGGCGACTGTGGCATAATAAAAGTCCAGATGGCGACTGTGGCATAATAAAAGTCCCGCCGGCGACTGTGGCATAATAAAAGTCCAGATGGTGACTGTGGCATAATAAAAGTCCCACTGGCGACTGTGGCATAATAAAAGTCCAGATGGTGACTGTGGCATAATAAAAGTCCCGCCGGTGACTGTGGCATAAAAAAAGTCCAGATGGTGACTGTGGCATAATAAAAGTCCCGCTGGCGACTGTGGCATAATAAAAGTCCAGATGGTGACTGTGGCATAATAAAAGTCCCGCTGGCGACTGTGGCATAATAAAAGTCCAGATGGTGACTGTGGCATAATAAAAGTCCAGATGGTGACTGTGGCATAATAAAAGTCCCGCTGGCGACTGTGGCATAATAAAAGTCCAGATGGTGACTGTGGCATAATAAAAGTCCCGCCGGTGACTGTGGCATAATAAAAGTGACTGTGGCATAATAAAAGTCCCACTGGCGACTGTGGCATAATAAAAGTCCAGATGGTGACTGTGGCATAATAAAAGTCGCGCTGGCGACTGTGGCATAATAAAAGTCCAGATGGTGACTGTGGCATAATAAAAGTCCCGCTGGCGACTGTGGCATAATAAAAGTCCAGATGGTGACTGTGGCATAATAAAAGTCCAGATGGTGACTGTGGCATAATAAAAGTCCCGCTGGCGACTGTGGCATAATAAAAGTCCAGATGGTGACTGTGGCATAATAAAAGTCCCGCCGGTGACTGTGGCATAATAAAAGTCCCGCTGGCGACTGTGGCATAATAAAAGTCCAGATGGTGACTGTGGCATAATAAAAGTCCAGATGGTGACTGTGGCATAATAAAAGTCCCGCTGGCGACTGTGGCATAATAAAAGTCCAGATGGTGACTGTGGCATAATAAAAGTCCCGCCGGTGACTGTGGCATAATAAAAGTGACTGTGGCATAATAAAAGTCCCACTGGCGACTGTGGCATAATAAAAGTCCAGATGGTGACTGTGGCATAATAAAAGTCGCGCTGGCGACTGTGGCATAATAAAAGTCCAGATGGTGACTGTGGCATAATAAAAGTCCCGCTGGCGACTGTGGCATAATAAAAGTCCAGATGGTGACTGTGGCATAATAAAAGTCCAGATGGTGACTGTGGCATAATAAAAGTCCCGCTGGCGACTGTGGCATAATAAAAGTCCAGATGGTGACTGTGGCATAATAAAAGTCCCGCCGGTGACTGTGGCATAATAAAAGTCCCGCCGGCGACTGTGGCATAATAAAAGTCCTGCTGCTCACGAGGCGTGTGTTGTGTTCATCTTATTAACAATCGCTCCAGCGGTTCCTCAGCTCCACAACACTCGCTCCTGCTCTGCTTCTCTACAGTAACGTTAATAATCACATCAACATGATTTCTGCCCGAGTCCTATCCCGATTCTTTCCCACAGGCTGTGAGCTGAAGACCACATGTCCCAAGATTCTGCGCTCAAACGTGACGTCATCAAACTACGCCCTTTTATTTGAATAGGCGACCTCTAGCGGACGGAAAAGTTACATAGTGCACCTTTAAGGCAATCATTGATTATGTAAGGAATGATTGACGACAGGCCGTTGAATTATTAGAAAAATAATGCACACCCGAGGTGGTGATGCGGTTGTGCATTATTTTTCTAATAATTCAACGGCCCGGAGTCAATTATTCCGCTTATACTACAGTTACCACACCTCAAGACATTGATCCGATGATATATTTAAAGGGATTCGTCCGGTTTTTGTACTTAAATCGCTATTGTGAGTAGGAGTATTTCTTCTGCGTCTCATCCAACGGCTCTTTTGCTAGTTCCGAAACGTCATTTTAAAGCTGATAACAGAGGCTTAAGCCGTTGATAGCATTCTCCTGCAGTTATTAATGAAGTTATTAGAAAGAGAGTGAGAGAGAGAGACACACAGAGAGAGAGAGAGAGAGAGAGAGAGAGAGAGAGAGAGAGAGAGAGAGACAGAGCTTGTGTGAATTAGGCTACCTTTGTGCGTCTCTAAACAGCGCTGTTATTACCTCGCTAGTGAAAATATAAAATATAAATATTAAAATTTACTTTAGGAAAATTATCTGTCATGCTTTTTTTTTTAGTCCTGTAATTTCCGTTATTATAGTTAACTATGCGAAGTGATATGGAACTGTAATGCGGTCAAGAGAGCGGCCTGGAACTATGTTTGCTGTGCGTCTCCCAGAAAATAATTGCACACATCAGAAGGTTCATCAGCCAATCAGATTCAAGCATTCAACGGCCCCGTATTATAAATATATATATGGTATTTCTCAAACTTTTGCATGCTTATTTAAGCCAATTTATTCATTTACCACTACACCCAATTTGGCACTACATCAGTGTCAGAACAAATCGGGTCCTCCCTCAAAATTGGGTCTCGGTCAACAATCAGTTAATTATTATACTAAGTACATATGAACAATATTAATTTAAAATATGTACAGGTTACTATTAAAATAGTAGGCTAAATCATGCGCACGTCAAGTGCGGGACTCCGTACTAAATAGTGCATAATATAACAAATTGGTTTCTTTCACTTGATTAACTGTTCATTAATAATTATGTATAATAGCCAATTAAGTGTATAATTCAACATCATTACATTATTTTTATAAATGAAATATTTGGACATTTAACACTTAATTTAACATGTAATTGCATTAAAGATGGTTGTGAATACACAGGAGAAGCGCAAATGCATGTATTAGGCTAATAGGCTAATCGTAGTACATAAGCTAACTAATACAGATATTAATGGTCATGAATAGATCAGCATTTATCATAACATGATTTTGTAGGAAATTTAATCAGGCGCGAAGGAGAGTACATTAAAAGTAAGTTGGATCGGTTGGTGTGCTAATATAGACCAGATTTCGAGGGAGGACCTGATTTGTCACCACAACCGCTTCTCGAACAAGAACAAATGTAGGGCGGGGCTAAATTTTGTGCATGGGGAATTGATTGGATGGTTGTGGGTGAGTGACAGGGTGCCTCCAGAGAGAAACATCCTAAATACTTTTTATAGGCTGTGAAGTAATTAGTTGTTCAGAATAAGTACCTACTCAAGAGAGTATGCGGTTTAATTCTGACACAGAGGAGATGGCTGCAAAAGGGAGGGGAATTATTTTGATTGAGGATTAAGGCACATGAATACAAAAAAAAACTGTAATTCACAGCAATATTCTGTTTAAAAATAAAAATTTCAGTCAGTTTTGATCCCATTGTGACTTTATACATATCAAAATGTTACTTGTTTGTACGTAAAATCATTGAATTGCATCCTTCCGCTAAAAGAAATAGTTCCCGAAATTCTTAGGTGTAATCATCTGATGACGCTTAAATAAAGACATTTTCTAATTCAATTAATCATATGTTTTCACACACACACACACACACACACACACACACACACACACACACACACACACACACACACACACACACACACACACACACACACACACACACACACACACACACACACACACACACGTTATTTATTTACCTGCTTCAGGAAAACTGTAGTTTTAGGAGCTGCATCGCGACCCATCGACGATCAGTAAAACCCGGGGCCACGAGGAAGGGGCGTGGCCTCACAATTTACTTTGAAACATTCTGGTCTTTTAGTTTTACGAACAAAAACACGTATATGTTGCTACGGGTGGTTGCTAGGGATGATGCACATATCTTTTAATATGACACCGCTGTTGACCAATCAGCACAAAGAGCAGACGCCGAGGAACTCTCTCTCTCTCCAGCAGAGGAACAGAGGAAGAGAGGAACAGAGGAAGAGAGGAACAGGACAGCACCTGTTAGACAGAAGTGATGCACAGGTCCTACCAGCCCCTGACGCCCGCGACCAACCGGCTCCTGAAGCAGCGATGGGAGCTCCGGCGATTCGAGGGCCACTGCTGCAAGGTCAGATCATGTGTCTGGTTTATTATATTACGTGAAAACCCGTTTGGGCCGCTCAGTTCGAGTTATTCAAGTTAAACTAAATGGAAATACGTTTTATTTTATTTCAGTTAATGCTTATTTTCTTTCAAATTCTTTCTATCCTGTGTGTGTGTGTGTGTGTGTGTGTGTGTGTGTGTGTGTGTGTGTGTGTGTGTGTGTGTGTGTGTGAGAGAGAGAGTGTGTATATGTGTGTGTGAGAGAGAGAGAGAGTGTGTGTGTGTGTGTGTGTGTGTTGAGTTGTATGTGTGGGCATGTTTTTGTGAAATATCAGGACACAAATGTGTATAATGACATGAGTATGACATAGGTATTACAAAAAGAGGGTGAAATATGAGGACGTTCCCCATGTCCTCACTTTTCAAAATGTGTGTGTGTGTGTGTGTGTGTGTGTGATGGGTAGGTTTAGAGGCAGGGGCAGTGTAAGGGGATAGAAAATACGGTTTGTACGGTATAAAAACCATTACGCCTATGGAATGTCCTCACATTTCACAAAAACAAACGTGTGTGTGTGTGTGTGTTTGAGTGTGTGAGAGAGAGTGTAAGTGTGTGTATATGTGTGTGTGAGAGAGAGTGTAAGTGTGTGTATATATGTGTGTGTGAGAGAGAGTGTGTGTATAGTTGTATGTGTGTGTGAATGTGTGTCTGTGAGTGAGTGAGTGTGTAACGTTAAGTGTTTGTGTCAGTGTGTGTGTGTGTGTGTGTGTGTGTGAGAGAGAGAGAGTGTAAGTGTGTGTATTTGTGTGTGTGTATGTATGTGAGGGAGTGTAAGTGTGTGTGAGTGTGTATATTTGTATGTGTGAGTGTGTGTTTGCGAGTGTGTGAGTGTGTGCGTTTGTGTCTGAGTGTGTGTGAGTGAGAGTGTGTGCGAGTGAGAGTGTGTGCATGAGTGTGCGAGTGTGTGTGCCTGTGAGTGTGTGTATGCTATATACACGTGTGTGTGTGTGTGTGTGAGAGAGAGAGTGTGTGAGAGTGAGGGTGTGAGTGAGGGTGTGTGTGTGTGTGTGTGTGTGTGTGTGTGCGAGTGAGCGTGTGTGAGTGTCTGAGTAAGTGAGTGTGTGTATGCTATACACGTGTGTGTGTGTGTGTGTGTGTGTGTGTGCAAGTAAATGAGTGTGTGTGCGAGTGAGCGTGTGTGAGTGTCTGAGTAAGTGAGTGTGAGAGATTGTGTGTGCAAGTAAGTGAGCGTGTGTGAGTGTGTTTGTCTGTGTGTGTGAGTGTCTGAGTAAGTGAGTGTGTGTATGCTATATACATGTGTGTGTGTGTGAGAGAGTGAGGGTGTGAGTGAGGGGGTGTGTGTGTGTGCAAGTAAGTGAGTGTGTGTGCGAGTGAGCGTGTGTGAGTGTCTGAGTAAGTGAGTGTGAGAGATTGTGTGTGCAAGTAAGTGAGCGTGTGTGAGTGTTTGTCTGTTTGGGTGTGAGTGAGTGTCTGAGAAAGTGAGTGTGTATGTGTGTGAGTGTCTGTGCGAGTGAGCGTGTGTGAGTGTGTTTGTCTGTTTGGGTGTGTGTGAGTGTCTGAGTAAGTGAGTGTGTATGTGTGTGAGTGTCTGTGCGAGTGAGCGTGTGTGAGTGTGTTTGTCTGTTTGGGTGTGTGTGAGTGTCTGAGTAAGTGAGTGTGTATGTGTGTAAGTGTCTGTGCGAGTGAGCGTGTGTGAGTGTGTTTGTCTGTGTGTGTGAGTGTCTGAGTAAGTGAGTGTGTATGTGTGTAAGTGTCTGTGTGAGTGAGTGAGCGTGTGTGAGTGTGTTTGTCTGTGTGTGTGAGTGTCTGAGTAAGTGAGTGTGTATGTGTGTGAGTGTCTGTGCGAGTGAGCGTGTGTGAGTGTGTTTGTCTGTTTGGGTGTGTGTGAGTGTCTGAGTAAGTGAGTGTGTATGTGTGTGAGTGTCTGTGCGAGTGAGCGTGTGTGAGTGTGTTTGTCTGTGTGAGTGTCTGAGTAAGTGAGTGTGTATGTATGTGTGTGTGAGTGTCTGTGCGAGGGAGCGTGTGTGAGTGTGTTTGTCTGTTTGGGTGTGTGTGAGTGTCTGAGAAAGTGAGTGTGTATGTGTGTAAGTGTCTGTGTGAGTGAGCGTGTGTGAGTGTGTTTTTCTGTGTGAGTGAGTGTCTGAGTAAGTGAGTGTGTATGTGTGTGAGTGTCTGTGCGAGGGAGCGTGTGTGAGTGTGTTTGTCTGTGTGAGTGTCTGAGTAAGTGAGTGTGTATGTGTGTGAGTGTCTGTGCGAGTGAGCGTGTGTGAGTGTGTTTGTCTGTGTGAGTGTCTGAGTAAGTGAGTGTGTATGTGTGTGAGTGTCTGTACGAGGGAGCGTGTGTGAGTGTGTTTGTCTGTTTGGGTGTGTGTGAGTGTCTGAGAAAGTGAGTGTGTATGTGTGTAAGTGTCTGTGTGAGTGAGCGTGTGTGAGTGTGTTTTTCTGTGTGAGTGTCTGAGTAAGTGAGTGTGTATGTGTGTGAGTGTCTGTGCGAGTGAGCGTGTGTGAGTGTGTTTGTCTGTGTGTGTGAGTGTCTGAGTAAGTGAGTGTGTATGTGTGTGAGTGTCTGTGCGAGTGAGCGTGTGTGAGTGTGTTTGTCTGTTTGGGTGTGAGTGAGTGTCTGAGTAAGTGAGTGTGTATGTGTGTGAGTGTCTGTGCGAGGGAGCGTGAGTGAGTGTGTTTGTCTGTGTGTGTGAGTGTCTGAGAAAGTGAGTGTGTATGTGTGTGAGTGTCTGTGCGAGTGAGCGTGTGTGAGTGTGTTTGTCTGTGTGTGTGAGTGTCTGAGTAAGTGAGTGTGTATGTGTGTGAGTGTCTGTGCGAGTGAGCGTGTGTGAGTGTGTTTGTCTGTTTGGGTGTGTGTGAGTGTCTGAGTAAGTGAGTGTGTATGTGTGTGAGTGTCTGTGCGAGTGAGCGTGTGTGAGTGTGTTTGTCTGTTTGGGTGTGTGTGAGTGTCTGAGTAAGTGAGTGTGTATGTGTGTGAGTGTCTGTGCGAGTGAGCGTGTGTGAGTGTGTTTGTCTGTTTGGGTGTGTGTGAGTGTCTGAGTAAGTGAGTGTGTATGTGTGTAAGTGTCTGTGCGAGTGAGCGTGTGTGAGTGTGTTTGTCTGTGTGTGTGAGTGTCTGAGTAAGTGAGTGTGTATGTGTGTAAGTGTCTGTGTGAGTGAGTGAGCGTGTGTGAGTGTGTTTGTCTGTGTGTGTGAGTGTGTTTGTCTGTGTGTGTGAGTGTCTGAGTAAGTGAGTGTGTATGTGTGTGAGTGTCTGTGCGAGTGAGCGTGTGTGAGTGTGTTTGTCTGTGTGAGTGTCTGAGTAAGTGAGTGTGTATGTGTGTGAGTGTCTGTGCGAGTGAGCGTGTGTGAGTGTGTTTGTCTGTGTGAGTGTCTGAGTAAGTGAGTGTGTATGTGTGTGAGTGTCTGTACGAGGGAGCGTGTGTGAGTGTGTTTGTCTGTTTGGGTGTGTGTGAGTGTCTGAGAAAGTGAGTGTGTATGTGTGTAAGTGTCTGTGTGAGTGAGCGTGTGTGAGTGTGTTTTTCTGTGTGAGTGTCTGAGTAAGTGAGTGTGTATGTGTGTGAGTGTCTGTGCGAGTGAGCGTGTGTGAGTGTGTTTGTCTGTTTGGGTGTGTGTGAGTGTCTGAGTAAGTGAGTGTGTATGTGTGTGAGTGTCTGTGCGAGGGAGCGTGAGTGAGTGTGTTTGTCTGTGTGTGTGAGTGTCTGAGAAAGTGAGTGTGTATGTGTGTGAGTGTCTGTGCGAGTGAGCGTGTGTGAGTGTGTTTGTCTGTGTGTGTGAGTGTCTGAGTAAGTGAGTGTGAGAGATTGTGTGTGCAAGTAAGTGAGTGTGTGTGAGTGTGTTTGTCTGTTTGGGTGTGTGTGAGTGTCTGAGTAAGTGAGTGTGTATGTGTGTGAGTGTCTGTGCGAGGGAGCGTGTGTGAGTGTGTTTGTCTGTGTGAGTGTCTGAGTAAGTGAGTGTGAGAGATTGTGTGTGCAAGTAAGTGAGTGTGTGTGAGTGTGTTTGTCTGTTTGGGTGTGTGTGAGTGTCTGAGTAAGTGAGTGTGTATGTGTGTGAGTGTCTGTGCGAGTGAGCGTGTGTGAGTGTGTTTGTCTGTGTGTGTGAGTGTCTGAGTAAGTGAGTGTGTATGTGTGTGAGTGTCTGTGCGAGTGAGCGTGTGTGAGTGTGTTTGTCTGTGTGTGTGAGTGTCTGAGTAAGTGAGTGTGTATGTGTGTGAGTGTCTGTGCGAGTGAGCGTGTGTGAGTGTGTTTGTCTGTGTGAGTGTCTGAGTAAGTGAGTGTGTATGTGTGTGAGTGTCTGTGCGAGTGAGCGTGTGTGAGTGTCTGAGTAAGTGAGTATGTATGTATGTGTGTGTGAGTGTCTGAGTGAGTGTGTGTGTATATGCTATATATTTATACAGTAGATGGTGGTTTTCTCTGTCTTGCTCAGGTGAGAGATGCCAAACCTATGGTCGACACCAAGGGCATCGAAACACCTGCGCACATTCAACACAATCGGAAGAAAGTCCAGGTGTGTGAACAATGAATATGCAAACAAGATGTATTTACAAATCTATTTTACTGCAACTAGTACAACGGATTATAGATTAATTCATAATCAGTAATGACACTGAAAAACATTTGATGTTGGACTTAAAGGGACAGTTCACCCAAAAATGAATATTCTGTCACCATCTGTTGTTCCAAACCTGTGTGAGTGTGTGTCTTCAGCTCAAATGCTTGCAGTTTCTGAATGAGTTTCTGTCGTGATCAGATGCAGAAAGAGAGGATGTCCATCATAGAGAGAGACAACCATCTCCTGGCCAGCAGACTGGCTGCCATCACCCTCTCTGAAGGACTGGTGGACCACAGGAACCATTACTCACAGCGCAGGTGTGTGTGTGTGTGTGTGTGTGACATCAGTGTTTAGCTGGTTAACATAGTAACACGCTGACCTGGTTAGGAGGTGTTTATTTGAGCTGGGTTTCGGTTGTCTGATCTCCCGCAGCGTCTCATGTCATCTCCGGATCTCACACTGAAAGGCTGAATCATTAATGCACGGCTGTTGACAAAGCCTTTATGAATTATTGAGAGACACATAACCTATTCTCATCATACCTGAGGGATCCTATAGTCCGACGAGAGCCTTTACTACAGTATCATGGCTGGATTGGGGGTTGGGCTTTGTTTTAAAAAAGGTTTGACTCTTGCTCGATTTTACATCAATGCACTATAATAGCTTTTACTTCATATTTTAAATTGTATTAATGTTTAAATTTTCATTTTAGATGAAGTTTTAGGAGCCGTTTACACAGCAACTGAAAACTGTTTGTGTGTTTTGGCCGCTCATTTACATGAAATGGCGTTTTGAGGGCCTGAAAACACGAACTTTTGAAAACGATACCTTTAACACTAGAACCGCCACGGGGTTAAATTTACCCATGGCTGTTTTTCAAATGTACATAACAGATTTCCAATAAAATATCCAAGTCTCCCAGTCGCGGACTTTTACTAAAACTGTGTTTAAAAAAATTGTTTAGATAAAACCAGATTTAAAAACGGGGCATTTATACCTATAAGCGCCAGCGGGTCAAATTTACCCCGATATAATTTGTTATAAAGTTTGAGAAACGCATCACACAACGCACGGTCAAATAATAAATAAATAGATGTTTTAGCCTATTTATAAATGTTCAAACTTTGTATTAATTCTACAATTTTGTATTGAGTATTGTTTGCTACTGTGTTGCTATTTATTCAAGTCTGGTCGTTTCCTGACAAAAAAAAAATCTGATATGATGGAATGAATATAAAATGTACATGATTATCCCAAGTTTATTGGTGTTGTTCTCTTATTCAAATTATAAACAATATAACTATACAAATTAATAATTATTTAGGTCAACCTGTGCGCTTGAATTCGTATGTTATCCTTATCGTAAGTTGTCATACATCTTATGCAGTGCTGTGAATTATTATTGCTCTTCATTGTCTATTTAGGGTATTTTAGTCATTTAAATAACATGGGTTATCTTAATATGGGATTAATGACATTTTATTATAATATTACACCACCTAAATATGTATTTATTGCCATCTAATTTTCGTCGTCATTGCAGGCTGGTTTAGCCTATAGTCAGCAAAAAGTGATTCGTGTATCTGCTTAAAATAGCATAAAACATCCGGACAAAAACACAGTTGATGACTAAAAATAATCATTTCATGACTCTATACATTACTTTGTGAAGACAGTGGCATAATACAATGACATATTACGTTTTTTAGCCGTATCAATACGGTAATAATCTGCATGGGTAAATTTTACCCACTGGCGGTTTTAGGTATACAGCGACCCCTGGCGGTTCTGGTGTTAAACAAAACTTTTCCCACAAAGTTGGGAGCATGAAATTGTCCAAAATGTCTTGGTGAAGCATTAAAGAGTTAGTTCACCCAAAAATTTAAATTCTGTCATTAATTCCTCACCCTCATGTGGTTGGACACCCGTCAGACCTCCGTTCATCTTCAGACACAAATGAAGATATTTTAGTGTAAATCTGATGCTCTGAAAGGCCTCCATTGGCTCAATGGCACTTTACACTCTCAAGACCCTTAAAAGACACTAAAGACTAAAGTTACAAAGTCCATCTCACTACAGTGGTTCTACAATAACTTTATGAATGGGCGACAATAGTTTTTGTGCGCAAAAAAACCCTAAATAACGACTTACATAGTGATGACGATTTCAAAACAAAGCATCATGAAGCTTCGAAGCATTATGAATCAATGAGCCGAATCATGATTCAGATCGCGTGTCAAACCGCCAAACTGCTGAAATTTGGCGATTCAAACCGCTGAATCGACTCACTGATTCATAACGCTTCAAACCGCTGAATCGACTCACTGATTCATAACGCTTCAAACTGCTGAATCGACTCACTGATTCATAACGCTTCAAACCGCTGAATCGACTCACTGATTCATAACGCTTCGAAGCTTCATGATGCCGTGTTTTGAAATCGTCATCACTACATAAGTCGTTATTTAGGGGTTTTTTGCGCACAAAAACTATTGTCGCCGATTCATAAAGTTATTGTAGAGCCACTGTAGTGAGATGGACTTTGTAACTTTAGTCTTTAGTGTCTTTTAAGGGTCTTGAGAGTGTAAAGTTGAGCCAATGGAGGCCTTTCAGAGCATCAGATTTACACTAAAATATCTTCATTTGTGTCTGAAGATGAACGGAGGTCTGACGGGTGTCCAACGACATGAGGGTGAGGAATTAATGACAGAATTTTCATTTTTGGGTGAACTAACCGTTTAAGTGTGTACGTGAATTTGTGAAAACGGTGACATCATGTGCATTACGTGTTCAGTCTATAGGCACATGTGTTTCTTTCCAAAGTGACATCGCCATCGACTGGCCTGACAGCAGAATACAGCGGTTTAGTCGTTTTCACGGATCTGTGTGAACGGGGATCGTTTTGACAACGTTGTCATCTGTACGCGAAGGAATAACTGTATGTTTTTAGTACAACGCTGTAGCTTAATGCTTCACCAAGACATTTTGGACCATTTCATACACTTTCATGCCAAATGTAAAGTTTGGTGGAGGGGGGATTATGGGGTGGGGGTTGTTTTTCAGTCTTTAGTTCCAGTGAAAGGAACTCTTAATGCTTCACCAAGACATTTTGGACAATTTCATGCTCCCAACTTTGTTGGACCAGTTTGGGGACGGCCCCTTCCTGTCCCAGCATGCACCAGTGCACAAAGCGTCTCCATAAAGACATGATGAGGAGTTTGGTGTGGAGGAACTGGAGTCCTGAACTCAACCCGATAGAACAGCTTTGGGATGAATTAGAGCGGAGACTGAGAGCCAGGCCTTCTCCAACATCACAAATGAAGAATCCCCATAAACACACTCCTAAACCTGGAGGAAAGCCGTCCCAGAAGAGCTGAAGCTGTTAGAGCTGCAACTCCATATTAAACCCTACGGATTGAGAATGGGATGGTGTTAAAGGTCATGTGTGTGTACAGGCAGGCGTCACAAAGCGTTTGGCAGTTATAGTCTAAAACGTATATCTGTTTTACAGTCTGAACACATATAAACGGAAGGAGACGCTTCTACAGATGACTCACGAAAACCAGGAGATCTACCAGCGAATCACAACGCAGAAATCTGACTACAGGAGGGATCTCTGGGAAGACGACTGGGAAAGAGTAAAGCGATGTAGAGACAGCATCGCACGCTATCCACGAGGAGTGGCCAGCAAACAGGTCTGATCCGCGTGGGTTAAAACTGTTAACCATCTTAAAAAATGTAAATTCTGAATTTCTTTCTTCTGTAAAACACAATGAGACGTTGTGAAGGATGCTCACCATGCTACTTTTGTGCTACATGAAATAAATTAAGTCATCTGGGTTTTGGAATGACAAATAAAGTAAACGGTGGCAAAGTGAAAATTTTAAAATTGGGCATGAAATGAACAGTGTTGGCCACGTTACTTAAAAAAAGTAATTAGTTATTGTTACTTCTTGCAAATAGTAACTGAGTTACATCATTATAAAAGTAACCAATTACCAGGGAAAGTAACTTCTGTGTTACTTTTTTTTTTTTTCTCAAATGTTCAAATAACTTGGATGCGCCAATATTAAATATGTTAAATGAACGAATTGGACACTAAATGGAATAAATTGTACACTATTGTAATGTTGCTGTGGGACAATGTGAGAGACACCAATCAAATTCAGTACATTACTGTAAATATTATCAGTAGGTCTACTATAGTGTAAATATTATCAGTAGGTCTACTATAGTGTAAATATTATCAGTAGGTCTACTATAGTGTAAATATTATCAGTAGGTCTACTATAGTGTAAATATTATCAGTAGGTCTACTATAGTGTAAATATTATCAGTAGGTCTACTATAGTGTAAATATTATCAGTAGGTCTACTATAGTGTAAATATTATCAGTAGGTCTACTATAGTGTAAATATTATCAGTACTCTGCTACTCCTTGGTAGTGGAGCTCACGTTATCTCCTGGGTTTTTAGCCACTAGTTTTGTGTCGGCATGTGATGATGTGAGGCTTCATTAGATTAGAATTACTGGCCACCGATGTGGAGAGACCATAGACCGTAAAAAAATATGGACGACGCGACTTCATTGACTTCCGTTGACCATAGTTGAAGCTTTCATAGGCCCGTTCACGGCGCTGACATCTCGGGACCGGAGTTGCGCAGTAGAGAACAGGAAGTAGAGGCGCGATTATCAAAAGCCCGCCCACAGATGCAGAACAATTAATTGTGTTGGTGTGAAATAAACAGTTATGGAAGTGTAGAAATTAAAGCTAAAGCTCCAATCTCCTCCCAAAAATCCAGAAAAAAGTCCGTTAGTGCCTCAGTGACAAGTTCACTCAGAGAAGCCGTCAATCTCAGCTGTCAATCATGACGTCACACCCCCGTTTTTATAGCATCAAATAACTCACTAAAACTAAACTTATTTAAAAAACGAACACTTGAAATGAAATTATCGTAATAAAAACTGCCTAAAATGACAGAAACCATCTTTAGGAAACAATTATTTGAAGTGTAATTTAATTGTTTAGTGTGTCTCGCGCCCATTCAAATACATGGAGAGGCGGGGTTTAGGAGCTATACTGGGACCGGCCACCGGGGGGCGATCGAGGCGCGGAAGCTTCAGTTTCTGACAGGAGCACTACAGGCTTGGGAGAGACTCTTTCTTCCTGGGCATAAGTTGCACGTTACATAAACATACTTACCTTTCACCTCAACGAGGGAAAAGTAGCGCTTATACTTCCAGTTTGCGAAAGCTACCTTTGAAGTCTTTGGACTTGCCATCGCTCTAACTCCTCCTGGTCGTTGGTGTGTGTGACTGTGCATATGTGTGTGTGTGTGTGTGTGTGTGTGTGTGTGTGTGTGAACGCAACCTATCAACCTCAACCTTGTCTCCCACCCACCAATCATCATCAGTTATGTGTACCAAAAACACGCATGGCATGCACACACACACACACACACACACACACACACACCAACCAACCAGAGAAAGAAAAGCGTTGCCGGTCCGACTGACAGAGAGCCTGTTCGGATAAAGCTCAATTATAGTAACGCCGCATTTTATTCTCAGTAACGCTAACGGCGTTGTAATGGGAGAAACAGTCATTCGTTTGATTACTCGTTACTGAAAAAAATTATTCTGTAAGTATGCTATTGTGATTCATCCATGCATGTTTCTTCTCAGAATTTATTAAAACATCTATAAAAACTCTTCACTCTTCCAGTGAAACGATGTATGGATCATTAAGTCCACTTAAACCCCGCCCCTTTCTAATATCTACTGAAAGCCACGCCTCCTAATCAGAGCCACGCCCACATCTCAATATCCAACCAACAATTGACCAATCGGTAAGCCCCGCCCCCCTTAGCTACTGTTGCTAACTCGGTCAAACAAACAGAGTTGCTATATCTTACAATGACAGCTGTCAGTGTGAAAACCTTATCCCGAGATGTTTTTGGACACAGAATGTAGTGTATATCCCGTCCGAATGATGGCCAAACTTTACTGATGGTTTATCAAGTTTATTGCATCGTTTTTTACTCCAAAAAATCATCGTAAGAGCTGAACAAACAAAGCATAAGAAGTGCGCATTAACGTCTCATTCACAAACTCTCTCTCTCCGTTGCATTACCATTAACACACACAGCAAATTACACAAAAACACTCATACAACTAACAGTAAACAAACATATACACAGAGCTTATGACTTTTCGAGGGTGCAGTTAATAACTGGTAAACTTTGTATCTGCAAAACAACTCCGATAAACTGCGTGCGAGCTCTTCCTTTCACTAACCATAGACTATAATACCCATCAAAATAAGAGTCCTCCTCTGTAGGACAGATAATGTAGACCTTAAACATATCTAAAATTAAATTAACTTACATATAACCAGTTTAATATGGAGAGGCACTGAAATGTAGACCTTCGTGTTTTTGACCTACAGTGTTAACGTTACATGACGTGAGAACAGTTAGTTATTTCGGTTTGTATGTTAGCAGGGACTTTAATTGTAACTTAACGAGAGTTTGACAAACAGAAAATCCTCTCAGGATCCCTGGAGTCAGTGTTACAGTTCCTCAGGCACGACATTTGAGCATTTTTGTAGCGTAAGCACCATCAAACCGATGAGAGCTTCGGATTTTCCAATGTTCCTCTATGGCGCTGAAACCTAAAGATGTCCGAGTTCCGGTCCCAGCGCAACTGATACTCAACTGCTATTGGCTCACCGGCGTTCGAGGGGAGGGGCTTACCGATAGGTTAATTGGCTGATAGAATCAAGTCCCCGTCCTACTTCTTCCACAGAATGTGCTTCAGATGTACAGAAAAAAAAACATTTAATCGCGAATAATATTGTAATATATGTTTTTTTTCTCTGTCACAGAAACCTACAAAGGTTGTGAAGTTCTCAGGAGGGAGTCAGCGGTCGCCCAGTGGTGTTGAAGAGGACATCGGGGAAACCACAGAAGAAGAACCGCAGCCTGCAACAATATAAACTCCCCTATAGGTTAATGAACTGGACTGAACAATAAATTATAGAGGACTTGAGCGTGAAATGAACCAGACCTGTGTGTGTGTGTGTGTTCTCTTAAAGGATTTATATTACTTAATACTTCAAAAACACATGACTGAGAACTTCATCAACCCCTGTAAAACATCGCCTCACTGGTGCAGAGCATCCATCATCCACTGGATGGCAACACAACCATGCGTGTGGGACATCGAATCTCCCTTAGCTTGCTGAAAACACCAGAGGAAAAGCAGAAATCATGTCAAGATAAACGGAGCGGGTTATTGCTGCTCGTGCGGTTTGCTCGGACATGATGGATGACGGAGCAGTTACACTGAATTTGCATCTTTATTAATCATAGGATATTCCAAACAATACAAGCAGCAGTGAGCTTTCTGTGCTGTGGCTTTTCTGAAGACAGGACACGTTTGGCCTCCTGTTCTGGTGCTATTTAAAGCATTTATTAAAAGTATTTTTCCAAGTCAAAAGATCCTAAATACATGTTCTTCTTTTCATGCATAACCACAAAACATCATGAAAATGCACAAACAGGGAATCGTGGTTATGAAAAACATAGTTTTGATGGACGTACTGTTCAAATTGATACGTTTATCAGAAATAGCCTATAGTAAAAACCGTAATATTGTGAAATATTATTATTTAAAATAACTTTTCTGTGTGAAAATATGTTAAAATGTAATGTGATCAAAGTTGAATTTATCATCATTACTCCAGTCTTCAGTGTCACATGACCCTTCAGAAATCATTCTCATATGAGGATTTGATGCTCAATTTATGATTATTATTAGTCTTGAAAACCGAATGTTTGTGTGGAAACTGATACATTTATTTTTCAGGGTTATCTGATGAATAATATTTTTTCAAAAGAACATCATTTATGTGAAATATAACATTTTATACTGTCACTTTTGATAAGTTTACTGAAAGTATTAAAGAGAAATATAATTTTCCTTGAGCTTTTGACAGATAAGAGGTCATCATACTGTAAGAATATCTCAGAACTGAAAGCTTTTATTGTAACCATAGCCCAGAAAACGACTCATTATAGATCAGTGAAAGAGCGCCTCTGCAGAAGAAGTTAAACGCCTACTTCATCATCACAACTTTGGCTCCGCCCACTGGAGTGTTAGTGAGATGACGAGGAGAGAAGAGCGACTAAAATAACATCACACATGAGCTGATTTATTCTCAACAGTGTGAATGTCTCAGGGCTGCAACAAATTATTATTTTAATAATCGATTAATCTAACGATTATTGGAACGATTAATCGACTAATCATTGATTATTGTCATTTACATCGACGACTAATCAGTAAATTTTGAACGATTATTCAGCTTTTTCAATTAGTTAAAACAATTAAAGTTCTCAGAACTCAAATCCACACACAAATGTCCTCTAAGCATTGTTTAAATATTTTGTTCGCTTTCACTTGAAAAAAAATAATAATAATAAACAAAAATAAGCTGCATTACAGACAAAAATATATATATATATATATATATTAGATGTTTGAATGTGAACATCTCTTGGCAGCTTCATTTGTAAAACAATAACAGGCCCACTGCTTTTCTTAGAACTGATACAGAAAAAGAGGACATTTACTTCAGGACACAAAGAATGGTAAAAATATTAATCTGCAAATGACATTGCAGACAAAATGACAATATTAATCTCTTACATGACAATTGAGCTGACAGATTCTCATTGACCTTTTAATTAACAATATGAAAAAGTAATTGACATGATATTCTTCCTACACTGTAAAAAAAAAATCAGGTCTCCAATTGAAAATATATTATAATTTAATTAAACTGCATCAATTCACAGAAATTCAATTTGGCCAACTGAAAAATTTAGATGTGATCGCTCACTAGAAAATTTTCAATTGGAGACCTGAATTTTTTTTACAGTGTAACATCGCCTCTTGTAATTCTTCATGCATATGGAACAAAATACAGGCAAGTGATGAGACTATAATACCTAATAGTGTTATAATAATAAAAACAGTCCTGACTCCAAGCTCCATCAAACTTTATTCTATGCTAAATAAATCATCACATTACTGTAATTATATTATTATTGTTAATATTATTACAATTATTAGTAGTATTGCATTCTCTAATAAAGAGATTTACCGCTAGTTAGTTAGTTGTTTCCTCTTTAAGTGCTCCAACATGCACATTGCGCTCCCGTGAAAAGTTTGGCCTTGCTCGTCTCAATCAGCTCCAGGTTCACTGATCAGGGCACGAGCCAATGGGCTGATCCCTGATCAGTGCCCTGACTACTGAACCAGGAGCTGATTGAGACGCAGCCTTAGTTTGAAGTTTTGTGAAACTTTCCCACATCTTGCTTGTTCAGATTAGTTTGCACTCCATCATTCGCGCAGTTTTCTTCTACCGCAACATTTGTAAGGGCTGCATTACACTCTAGCGCTTCCCTAGTGGTCAAATCGCCATATTGCAGCCGCTTACATTAGGTCACATGAGATCAAACAACTACTCGACAAAGATATTTGTTGACTAATCGTTTCAGCCCTAGTCTCAGTTGAGCATTATTTAGTTGTATTCGGCACATTTCACTGTGGATTCTTTGGGAAATCAGTCGCGATTTCGGCGCAGGCTTAAACAGACTCGACAGTAACGCCACACATGAGTAACCGTGTTCATTCTAATGCCTGATCTGAGACCAGTGATTTCTGATATGATTCATATACAGTCAGATGTTCTTGGCTGCGTCCGAAATCGTGTACTATGTGAGGTACTACATTTGAATTTGAACGAACTTCGGGACCGTTAAAAAAAGTACGTTATATAGTATGAACGAGTGCAGTATGAATGAAATCCGGACGTACTACATTCGCCATTTTGTCATGATCATGTGACCTACCAGCATCAGTTACGTCCCATCACCTAGTAAAGTGTCCATCGTTTGCACACTTCAGAATCCCGCCGGAAGTAGTCGGTCATCCGGGTACTTTTCGCCGACTGTTTTTCAAATACTATGAATTCGGACATACTACTACTGTTGGTGTACTGTTTTTCGCACACTATATAGTAGAGAAGTATTCGATTTCGGACGCAGCTCTTGTGTCAGTAAATCAAACGAGCAGCCAATCACAGCAGTGGGCGTTTACACTGAAATCTCACAGCGGCCAATCACAGCAGTGGGCGTTTACACTGAAGTCACACAGCGGCCAATCACAGCAGTGGGCGTTTACACTGAAATCTCACAGCGGCCAATCACAGCAGTGGGCGTTTACACTGAAATCTCACAGCGGCCAATCACAGCAGTGGGCGTTTACACTGAAGTCACACAGTGGCCAATCACAGCAGTGGGCGTTTACACTGAAGTCTCACAGCGGCCAATCACAGCAGTGGGCGTTTACACTGAAGTCACACAGTGGCCAATCACAGCAGTGGGCGTTTACACTGAAGTCTCACAGCGGCCAATCACAGCAGTGGGCGTTTACACTGAAGTCTCACAGCTGCCAATCACAGCAGTGGGCGTTTACACTGAAGTCTCACAGCGGCCAATCACAGCAGTGGGCGTTTACACTGAAGTCTCACAGCGGCCAATCACAGCAGTGGGCGTTTACACTGAAGTCTCACAGCGGCCAATCACAGCAGTGGGCGTTTACACTGAAGTCTCACAGCTGCCAATCACAGCAGTGGGCGTTTACACTGAAGTCTCACAGTGGCCAATCATAGCAGTGGGCGTTTACACTGAAGTCTCACAGCGGCCAATCACAGCAGTGGGCGTTTACACTGAAGTCTCACTGCGGCCAATCACAGCAGTGGGCGTTTACACTGAAGTCTCACAGTAGACACGCCCCTTCAAAAAGAGAGTTCAAATCAGGGTAGGAAAAATGCCTTTTATTTCTAAATTATGACATTTTTTAATTTAAAAATCATACTAACATTATAAGTGCACCACAGGAAACATTATAAAATAATGCAGTTCATGACCCCTTTAATTTCCGACCCCAAACTTTTGAACGGCAGTGTACATGATATTTCTATCACCAGTTATCAATCCTGCGGGAAGTAAAACTTGATTGCGATTGATTTCTGACAAGTTTTGGAAAAGATATATAACTATATTTACACAGCACCTCAAAGAATACCAGTGTATTAATGGTGGGTCTGAAAAGCCAGTGCCTTACCATCGTTCATCCCCAACAGCAGGGTTGGTACTTTTTGGAGCCCACTATTGTAAGTCACGTGTCAAATTTCACTAATTAAGCAACAATTATTCTTCTGAGCACTTCATTTTTTTGCCAGCTGAACATGATACTTGCTTATACGGCAGAAAAAAATGCTTTCCTAAAATCTTGGGAAGAGCTGTGGTTTCCGTGCGCCAGGCAGACGTCCAGGATTTCCGGTCTGTTCCCTGACCTTGGTTTTCCTCCATCTCAATGCTTCACCAATCCTCCAGCTTTCCTGCCAATCTCTCATTCTGAGCGTTTCTGTCGTTCTTCTGCATCCATAAAGCCGGAATCATGCAGAAGAATAACTGAAGGCACTAATGAGGGAATGTTTAACTGCTGTGATGGATTATTCGGGAGAACAACAGCTCCATCTGGAAGATTTGCTCAAAATCAGCGTGTACTCAAAAATTAATCCACTCCGTTTGTTATTTTCCCCATAAATCTGAAGCACTGTCTCAAAAATGAGCCGTTCAGGAATGTGCTCATATTGGAACAGGCCCCGCCCACAACTGCTGACAGACTCCGCCCTATTAGCTTAGCTCCGCCCCTCAGTGAGCTCAAGTGAGAAATATATTCTTATTAAAGCTCGTAAAGTTATCCAGCCGAGAGCGGTGAGAGATTTTCTGCTGTTCTGCTGTTGTTTGATTCATATTAACAGCAGATATCGCAGTAGCTACTGTATAATATCACTTTAATCTGATACACACATGCAGATTCTTTACACTCACAGACATAACGACTGTGTGTATGTCAACTGTGTGTGTTTTTGACACAACTGTGTGTGTGTGTGACAGTTTAAGCTCAATAAGACGTGAAAGAGAACTTAGTTTAATACTCACGGGACGTCCCGTCTGACACACAGCTTTCTGTGCGCGTGCTTCAGGTGTGTGTGTGTGTGTGTGTGTGTGTGTGTGTGTGTGTGTGTGTGCTCAGAAAACCATACATCAGAAGTTGACACTGATACGGCTTTAACACACATCAGATCATAAACTCTGATGATGATGAAGAACTGCAGTGTCACGCGAGCGCGATAGAGATGATCCTCAAAACCACACGGATGCTTCAGTTTTTGTCCGAGTAGCTGTAGAGGCTCCGCCCTCTTCTGGAAAGGGGGCGGAGCAACAGCTCATTTGCATTTAAAGAGACACACACAAAAACAGCATGTTTGTCCTTCCATTCAAAAATGCCCGTTTACAGCATGATATAATACATCATCTGTGGGGTATTTTGAGCTGAAACTTCACACACATTTTGGAGACACCTGAGACTTTTATTATATCTAGTAAAAATGGGCATAATAGGTCACCTTTAATATAACTCTATATTAAGCTGAAATAATAAAGTCATACACCTAGGATGGCTTGATGGCGAGTAAATTATGTGATAATTTTCATGTTTTGGGTGAACTATTCCTTTAATTTTGAAGGAGAAAGATTCTCAGGAAATGTCTTTCAGCGCCGCATTATGTAGGAGGCGTTCCCGCCCCTAATTTGCATGCTTGAACACCATTGGCCATTGCGGTGCAAGGCGTTATTCCAATCACGATTCAGTATTTCTACACTGTACAAAAATGTTGTTGGTTTAACTAAAAAAAAGTAAGTTCCCTGGTTGCCTTAAAATTTTGAGTTCATTGAAATGAAAAATTTGAGTTAATACAATGAAGGAAATTGGTTTAATAAATAGAAACTCAAAATATTATTGAATCTGAACCACATAAATAAAATAAGAAATCATGAAAATAGCTAAATTTGACGTTTCACAGCATTATTACAAATAAAACACAATTACGTAATATGCTTACAAAATCTTTTAATACGTTTTGAATAAAGGGTGATGTCGATTCTCAAACATCTTCATTGTATTAACAAAATTTTTTAATTTCAATGAACTCAAAATTAAGGCAACTAGGTAACTCACTTTTTAAATATTTGTTTTACAGTGTAAGAGAAATGCGTTTTTCATAGGGTGATGGACAGAATGTGAACGTTTTTAACAGCTAAAACTGTGAACAGGCCTTAAAAGTATCATAACATTAGCTATTTTGCTATCAAAGATTATTGTTTTTTCTTGTTTTACAAGAAAATATTATCCCAGTCTTTCAGGTTTAATTCAATGTGTTACTTTTACTTTTCAGGAACAGACTCAAATTGAAGTCTCACTAAATCTTTAAGTCTTGCGAATAGCATTTGCATGAACAATGCATTGAATTTCTGTCCGTTCCACTAACAAAACTATCAAAAGGCTTCAGAAGACACAAAAACATATTAAAGTGCACATATATGTTTTGATAAACAGACACAATGCACCTCTTACGATAAAAAAAAAGCAGTATTGCTGTGCATTTGACAAACTTTGACTTGGTATGAAATGCAAAAACCCGAAAAGCTTCTGAAATGCTTTCCAAGCAAAACCCCTCTGAGACACATAAAACAGAATATTTTAATAGAAAAATACATTTATTTATACAGGGTTCAAAGACCAGAGCGTACCGGCACAGGAGACCCGAAAGAAAATGTGATGCTGGGAAAGGTCCATAAAAGGTTCAAACTGTTTTTCTAGACGACAGGATGACAGAAGGTCTGACTCTTAAATAGTTGTGTGTGCAATTCATGTGTTTATGTGTGGCTTAGTAGCAGTGTTTTCATGTAAAACAGCACATTTTGTGAGTCTATCAAGCAAACAACACAATATGATGCTGCAGGGTCCAAAACAGGTTGGACTTGAGCACATGACTTGATTTTTATGATGATAATATCATTTATCAATTAAAAATGCTGGATTAATTTAGAAAGTATTCAAAATAGAAGCAATTTCACTAGTGGTCTCAGACTTTTGGACCCCACTGTACATTAAAAACACAACAAACGTCATTTCAACACTCACATGAAATCTCACCTGTTACACAGAGAACCAACTACATATATCACAATTAAAACCTGTATTGCTGTTCATAAGTCATTAACATTAATAACCTTGAGCTCAAACCGACATGTTTATCTTTGAATGAATCATTAGTCCTGTGGGTTCATTTATGCATTAACACCACCACAGCAATAAAGGTTAACACACTTAGTTTTAGGGCTGAGCAGTGTAAATATAATTTAAGTATTTGCTCTAAAATCAATCAGAAGAACCATCATTTCAGTTGTTGCAGACAAACAGGTTCAAAATGTTTCATGTAAATTGAACTAAAATCCAATAATAGAATTTAATAGAAAAATCTAGAATTTGACGAACAATGACATTTAGTAATTTTCATATTTATATATGCACAAACGTAATACATCTACAGCAATATTCACCTACACATATTTGACTAAAACGTTTTGATAAATGTAAAAAGCCGCACAGGGACTTTCGAAGTGACACAAATAAATTGATGAATCAGCGTTCAAACTGATTCTTTGACAAGAGCTCATTCATGGAAATAAATCAAACTTACTAACAGTAAAGGCCCGTTTACACCATGAACGATAACTATAACGATAACTATAGTAGCATCCACACCAGCGTTCGGCTTATTATAAGTGCTGCAATTTTGTTGTCTGTCTCTTTAAATGCTCAAGCTCTTTACAGCAGGATGGATTCTGATTGGCTGTCGGGGTTTTTTATCATTCATCAGCTTGAAAATCGTTTTAGGTATGCTGTGGACGATATCTTTATTGTTATAGTTATGCTGTGGACGATATCTTTATTGTTATAGTTATGCTGTGGACGATATCTTTATCATTATAGTTATGCTGTGGACGATATCTTTATCATTATAGTTATGCTGTGGACGATATCTTTATCGTTATAGTTATGATGTGGACGATATCGTTTTTGTTATAGTTTTGCTGTGGACGATATATTTATCGTTATAGTTATGCTGCGGACGATATCTTTATCGTTATAGTTATGCTGTGGACGATATCTTTATCGTTATAGTTATGCTGTGGACGATATCTTTATCGTTATAGTTATCTTTATCGTTATAGTTATGCTGTGGACGATATCTTTATCGTTATAGTTATGCTGCGGACAATATCTTTATCGCTATAGTTATGCTGTGGACGATATCTTTGGCCAATATCTTTATTCTTATAGTTATGCTGTGGACGATATCTTTATCATTATAGTTATGCTGCGGACGATATCTTTATCGTTATAGTTATGCTGTGGACGATATCTTTATCGTTATAGTTATGCTGTGGACGATATCTTTATCGTTATAGTTATGCTTTGGACGATATCTATATCGTTATAGTTATGCTGCGGACGATATCTTTATCGTTATAGTTATGCTGTGGACGATATCTTTATCATTATAGTTATACTGTGGACGATATCTGTGGACGATATCTTTATCATTATAGTTATGCTGTGGACAATATCTTTATTGTTATAGTACTGCTGTGGACGATATCTTTATAATTATAGTTATGCTGTTGGCGATATCTGTGGACGATATCTTTATCGTTATAGTTATGCTGTGGACGATACCTTTATCATTATAGTTATGCTGTGGACGATATCTGTGGACGATATCTTAATCATTATAGTTATGCCGTGGACGATATCTTTGTCGTTATAGTTATGCTGTGGACGATATCTTTATCATTATAGTTATGCTGTGGACGATATCTTTATCGTTACAGTTATGCCGTGGACGATATCTTTATCATTATAGTTATGCTGTGGATGATATCTTTATCATTATAGTTATGCCGAGGACGATATCTTTATCGTTACAGTTATGCCGTGGACGATATCTTTATCGTTACAGTTATGCCGTGGACGATATCTTTATCATTATAGTTATGCCGTGGACGATATCTTTATCATTATAGTTATGCTGTGGATGATATCTTAATCATTATAGTTATGCCGAGGACGATATCTTTATCGTTATAGTTATGCTGTGGACGATATCTTTATCGTTACAGTTATGCTGTGGACGATATCTTTATCGTTATAGTTATGCCGTGGACGATATCTTAATCATTATAGTTATACCGTGGACGATATCTTTATCGTTACAGTTATGCTGTGGACAATATCTTTATGTTGCTTGTTTAAATCAGAGATGCTAACAAAACATCTCTAGTGAATAATATGAGGACAATTAAAAAGTGCATCAAATCACTGTGATAATCGTTTTCGCTCAGCATGTCATATTTGCACTCCCATTACACAAGAATCTCGGTCGTTGCGGAGCGATGTACAAAAAAACGTAAAATAAAGTTCTCGCGGCAAGCTCGTCGACCATCAGGTGAAGAAATCTTTCGAGATGGCTTCCACGAAATTGGGCGCCGACATCATGATCCCAATTGTGCAGAGGATAGTGAAAATGGAGAACGCCATGAGGCACAAGCGATCGATGACCGCGGCCGCGAACTTCCACTCGTTACACACGCTCTCGTCCTCGTCCTGGTCGCGAAATCGTTTGGCGATATACCTCACTTCCTCTAGAATTTTGGCCAGTTCCAGTTCCAAAGCCCCACCCACGATGCCTCCACTGACCCCGCCCCTGATTCCAGCCCCGCCCCCTAGCGTCGGCACCGTCGCCCCCGGCAACAGCACGTCCTCCTCAGTGGACGCCAAGAGACGGCCGCAGAGCACGCTGTGAGAGTCGTGAGAGGAAGCGTAGTGCACGCCCTCCATACCTCTGAAGCCGATGTATAGCATGTTTCCGCTAGCGGGCTGCAGCGCCCCCTGGCTGACCGAAAGCTCCACGCTGGACACACTGCCTCGCCGCGGATGCTTGTTGTGGCAGGCCAGATGGACACGCTCTTCACCGGGCCGGCGCATGCGGAGGAACCAGGCGCACCAGTTCAAGAGGAGAACACGGGTCTAGACAACAAAACACAAGCATGAATGAAGTAACGATCTCATGCATGCAGTGTTAATTTTGTTGACGAATCATTTTCGTCATAATTTTCATCAACAACCTTTATTCACTGACGAAAACGAGACGATAACTACATAAAAACTAGTGTTGGATGACAAAAACTATAACGAAAATCAACTGTCATTTTCGTCAACAAATAAAAACTAGTGTTGGATGACTAAAACTATGACGAAAACTTGCTGTCATTTTCGTCAACAAATAAAAACGAGATGAAAATGTTAGTGAGGGACGATTAGGGAAGAGATCCAGTCAGAACTGATGTCCTGTGTAACAGACGATGTGCGGACGATATCTTTATCGTTATAGTTATGCTGTGGACGATATCTTTATAGTTATAGTTATGCTGTGGACGATATCTTTATCGTTATAGTTATGCTGCGGACGATATCTTTGGCCGATATCTTTATCGTTATAGTTATGCTGTGGACGATATCTTTGGCCGATATCTTTATCGTTATAGTTTTGCTGTGGACGATATCTTTATCATCATAGTTATGCTGTGGACGATATCTTTGGCCGATATCTTTATCGTTATAGTCATGCTGTGGACAATATCTTTATCGTTATATTTATGCTGTGGACGATATCTTTGGCCGATATCTTTATCGTTATAGTTATGCTGTGGACGATATCTTTGGCCGATATCTTTATCGTTATAGTTATGCTGTGGACGATATCTTTATCAGTATAGTTATGCTGTGGACGATATCTTTGGGCGATATCTTTATCATTATAGTCATGCTGTGGACAATATCTTTATCATTATAGTTATGCTGTGGACGATATCTCTGTTGTTATACTTATGCTGTGGACGATATCTTTATCGTTATAGTAATGCTCTGGATGATATCTTTATCGTTATAGTTATGCTGTGGACGATATCTTTATCATTATAGTTATGCTGTGGACGATATCTTTGGCCGATATCTTTATCGTTATACTGTGGACGATATCTGTGGCCGATATCTTTATCATTATAGTTATGCAGTGGACAATATCTTTATCATTGTAGTTATGCTGTGGCCGATATCTGTGGACGATATCTTTATCATTATAGTTATGCTGTGGACAATATCTTTATCATTGTAGTTATGCTGTGGCCGATATCTGTGGACGATATCTTTATCATTATAGTTATGCTGTGGACGATATCTTTATCATTATAGTTATGCTGTGGATGATATCTGTGGACGATATCTTTATCGTTATAGTTATGCTGTGGACGATATCTTTATCATTATAGTTATGCTGTGGACGATATCTTTATCATTATAGTTATGCTGTGGATGATATCTGTGGACGATATCTTTATCATTATAGTTATGCTGTGGACAATATCTTTATCGTTATAGTTATGCTGTGGACGATATCTTTGGCCGATATCTTTATCGTTATAGTTATGCTGTGGACGATATCTTTATCATCATAGTTATGCTGTGGACGATATCTTTGGCCGATATCTTTATCGTTATAGTCATGCTGTGGACAATATCTTTATCGTTATATTTATGCTGTGGACGATATCTTTGGCCGATATCTTTATCGTTATAGTTATGCTGTGGACGATATCTTTGGCCGATATCTTTATCGTTATAGTTATGCTGTGGACGATATCTTTATCAGTATAGTTATGCTGTGGACGATATCTTTGGCCGATATCTTTATCATTATAGTCATGCTGTGGACAATATCTTTATCATTATAGTTATGCTGTGGACGATATCTCTGTTGTTATACTTATGCTGTGGACGATATCTTTATCGTTATAGTAATGCTCTGGATGATATCTTTATCGTTATAGTTATGCTGTGGACGATATCTTTATCATTATAGTTATGCTGTGGACGATATCTTTGGCCGATATCTTTATCGTTATACTGTGGACGATATCTGTGGCCGATATCTTTATCATTATAGTTATGCAGTGGACAATATCTTTATCATTGTAGTTATGCTGTGGCCGATATCTGTGGACGATATCTTTATCATTATAGTTATGCTGTGGACAATATCTTTATCATTGTAGTTATGCTGTGGCCGATATCTGTGGACGATATCTTTATCATTATAGTTATGCTGTGGACGATATCTTTATCATTATAGTTATGCTGTGGATGATATCTGTGGACGATATCTTTATCGTTATAGTTATGCTGTGGACGATATCTTTATCATTATAGTTATGCTGTGGACGATATCTTTATCATTATAGTTATGCTGTGGATGATATCTGTGGACGATATCTTTATCATTATAGTTATGCTGTGGACAATATCTTTATCGTTATAGTTATGCTGTGGACGATATCTTTGGCCGATATCTTTATCGTTATAGTTATGCTGTGGACGATATCTTTATCATCATAGTTATGCTGTGGACGATATCTTTGGCCGATATCTTTATCGTTATAGTCATGCTGTGGACGATATCTTTGGCCGATATCTTTATCGTTATAGCTGGTGCAAATAAAAACGAGATGAAAATGTTAGTGAGGGACGATTAGGGAAGAGATCCAGTCAGAACTGATGTCCTGTGTTACAGATGCGCACATTTGATCTGAACGTGCGGATCTAACCTGGAAAACACGGCTCACGCTTCCCCAATCCAGCGCTCCAGAGCGACTCACAATCAATGAATAACACACATTTATGCCAGGCAATTGTATATGAACTAATGCTGATGAATAATGACAATGTTTACTTTACGATGTTTATATAGTAATATGTTTTAGACGGTTGTAACAACGCATATTTTATCTCCTGAACTTGAATGAGCTCCTGCAACTGCAATAGTAAGGCGAGATTTCAAAATAAGAGTCCCAATGTATTTCAAGCTTGTTTATAATTAAAAGTCACGCATTATATATTTGTTTTTGCTTACAAAATAAACTGTATTTAATTGAATTCCCATTTAATTCATAGTCAGGAGGAAAGACCAGTATTTAACACATATTAAATAAAGTAGCAGAATTATAATAGTTCACTAAAACCATTAAAAAAAATTAAATAAATGTTAACTGAAATTAAAAAAATAAATAAACAAACTTATTTGAAGCTTTAGCTTAACCTGATATGGCCTACTGACTAAAACAGAAATACAAAGTTATAAAAACTATATAGATGTTTTTAAAAACAAACAAAGAAGTGAATTGAGCTCTTTCGTTTATTTTTAATGTCAAAAACAAAATGATGTCAAAATGTCAGTTCAAGTGACAGTCGGTTATGTAACGCTCAAATGCTTAATGTATTACAATTTAACTAAACTCATTAGATTTTAGGAGACTAAATCTACTGTTTATTTAGTCGACTAAAACGAGACTAAAACTAAAAACAATTCAGATGACTAAAATATGACTAAAACTAAACAGCATTTTAGTCAAAAGACTACGACTAAAAACTAAATCAAAATATGCTGTCAAAATTAACACTGCATCCATGCAAATACTACTGTGTTTCGTGATTAGCTTGTTTGCATAACTCAAAGATTCGCTGAGTCAATATGACTGAATCAATGCAGGTGACTCATCATAATGCTGTAGGGATTTCTGGAGGCCTCCTAATTGGCGCTTGCATATTCATTGTAATTCTAGACAACGAAGGCCTGGCATCTATTTTTCAAGCAAAAATGGAAATTAATATTTCATGTTGGCTAGGTTAAGAGTGTGCCTTGAAGACAAATTTGCACAAAGTTTGTTTCCTAGTGTCCAGTCTCATGCATATGGTATAGATCGATTGTGATTCACGTCACACTCTGTAGGCGACCGGCGATCAGAAAGACACTTTAACCATCAACACAATTTTAATTATTAATACTAATAACTTTAAACACATACAGTGACCCCCAGAAGTATTTGGACATTTAATTCACAATTTAAAATATATTATTAATGTATGAAATAAACACAAAATACTAAATAAAAAATGGGATAAATATATTTTTTATAAATAAAATAAATATTTTTATAATATTATTATAATAAATAGGAAGTATTTTTATTTATTTATAAAAATATAAAATATATACAAATAATAATATAAATATTATAATAAATATATTGTAATAATAAATAATAAAATATATAAATAAATTAGGGCTGTCAAAAGATTAATCGCGATTAATCGCATCCAAAATAAAAGTTTGTGTTTACATAATATATGTGTGTGTACTCTGTTAATTATTATTTATATATAAATACACACACATTCATGTATATATTTAAGAAATATTTGCATGTATATACTGTAGATACATTTATATAATCTATAATATATATAAATATAAATGTTTTATATATAAAAATAATATTTTTTTCTTAAATATATACATGCTTGTGTGTGTATTTATATATAAATAATAATTAACAGAGTAAACACACATATATAATGCAAACACAAACTTTTATTTTGGATACGATTAATCGCGATTAATCTTTTGACAGCCCTAAAATAAATACATTAAAATTTTTGTAGCGAAAATGAAAAATACACAATTTTAAATATTAATACTAGTAACTTTAAACACATACAGAGCCCCCCAGAAGTATTTGGACATTTAATTCACAATTTAAAATATATGTTAAAATACACTGATTCATAACGCTTCGAAGCTTCATGAGGCCGTGTTTTGAAATCGTCATCACTATATAAGTCGTTATTTAGGGTTTTTTTGTGCACAAAAACTATTGTCGCCAATTCATTAAGTTATTGTAGAGCCACTGTAGTGAGATGGACTTTGTAACGACGTCTTTAGTGTCTTTTAAGGGTCTTGAGAGTGTAAATTGAGCCAATGGAGGCCTTTCAGAGCATCAGATTTACACTAAAATATCTTCATTTGTGTCTGAAGATGAACGGAGGTCTGACGGGTGTCGAACGACATGAGGGTGAGTAATTAATGACAGAATTTACATTTTTGGGTGAACTAACCCTTTAATACTAATGAAATCAGAACAAAATACTAAATAAACAGAAAAGAAAACGCTACATGCATGTTTTCTGCAAAGAACTGTGTATTGCTATACAAATAAAAAAGCTTAAAAAAGCAAAAAACCTTCTTCAAAAAATCTTCAAAAGTAAAATGAAACACACTTCAGACGAGCTGTGCTCTTACCCATCGTGGCATCTGGGCTCCGTCAGGATCGTGATAGTGATACTGCAACACCAGGACTGTAGCGATGACGGACAGACCCACAATCACCATGGTGGTCGCAAAATATTGAGCTGAAACACACACACACAGCATCTCTCAAGAAAGGGTTTCTATACGCAGATGAAGCATTCATGAGATCTTCAGCGGTGTGTGTCTGAGCTGTGAGAAAACCAACTGTGCCATTACAAAACGCCAAGCTTCAGTGAACCCAATCTGAACCCCAGACAATCCCTCAGTCCCGCACAATTCAACAAAGCAGACAATTCATTTATCAGGGGGAGTTATTCAGTTATTAATGAACTTAAATGTGCATCTGCTCCGCACACAATGCCATCATGTGATGCTTTTATGGTCAAACTCATTTTATATCTAATTAGTTTTTTAGTTTGCAAGCTTTGCAACCCTGTTATCATTTACATTTATGCATTTAGCAGATGCTTTTATCCAGAGTGACTTGATTATGCTTTCGTCTGTCTCCGAAGCGCGAGCCTCGTCAGTTTGGGGACGTGTTTACACTCGATGCGCTTGCCGTTGTGCTGTTCTTTTAAACGACTGAGGGCGACGGGGTTATTGTTCTATAAACCATCAGGAAACAGCGTCGAGAAGAACAAACGAGACAATGTTTACTTTAGTAAACTTGACTAAAACCACACTGCGAAGGAATCGTGTAAAACCCAGGATTACTTGTGGCATTAGAACAGAATATATGAGTATACACAACTAAATTAACCATCTCTAACATTTTTAATAAGTTTCATGAACATTTTGATTAAACATCGATCTTATTTCTGCTATTGTTGGCTCATTTTGTAAATATAAGCGACTGATTTAGACGTGTAAACTGGGTGCGGGTGTGAGGAGACGTCAAGGAAGATTCGCCTCGAACTCGTGCATGTTCGGTTGCATGTTTGCGCGTAAAGTTAAATTTTTTTACGTAAACCAAACTTTACAAATCAAGAACATTCATAAATCAAATATCAAAATTCAGGACTCTGAATACAGATTTACCATAAATTAACCAATGCATTTAAAATGAGGTACTTTTCATGTGATGTTAATTTATGTTAAATATCAGTCATATTTTTTTTAATAAAGTCATGTGACACCAGTTTATACTCTATTAACCCTCTGGGGTTCTTCATTTAGGACCTTCGGGTCAAAAATGACCCCCATAGGAAATGAATGGGAAATTGGCAAAAATATGAAAATACAGAGTTTTTTTGTGCATACAATCTACAAATCAGCCAGGATGCAGAAAAAAAGATCTCTAAAACATCAAGAGTGCAAAACAGACAAAAAAACTCACACACACACACACACACACACACACACACACACACACACACACACACACACACTTATACACATAAAAACACACGCACACACAAATGAACGCGTGCCATTCCAAAAGCGAATTGTGTTTTTTTGTCTGTTTTGCACTCTTGATGTTTTAGAGATCTCCACTGTTGAGTCCTTTTTTTCTGCATCCTGGCTGATTTGTAGATTGTATGCACAAAAAAACTCTGTATTTTCATATTTTTGCAAATTTCCCATTCATTTCCTATGGGGGTCATTTCTGACCCGAAGGTCCTGAGTGCGACTATTTTTTTTTACGACCACTTAGACTTTTCAAATCCTGTCCCCAATTTGTTTGGGTGTTCATATACCAAGTACCAATAAAGTCACAAAGTTTCGGACCATTCCGATGAAGCTACGATTTTTAACGTTTAAAAAACAAACAAATTCGGGTCAGAAATGACCGAAGACCCCCAGAGGGTTAAACATTTTCAATAAGTTTTTCGTGAACATTTTGATTAAACGTGGATCTTTATTTTCATTAAAAGGGCTTATTTCTGCTATTGTTGGCTCACTTTGTAAATATAAGCGACTGATTTAGACGTGTAAACTGGGTGCGGGTGTGAGGAGACGTCAAGGAAGATTCAACTCGTGCATGTTCGGTTGCATGTTTGCGCGTAAAGTTACAAAATTTTACGTGCACGCCGCCAAGTGAAATGTGGTCTCCGGCTCTGAACGCGCATTACCGCCCACTCCACGATCACGCCATTTTTGCCACGCGCACATTTGCGCTCATGCGGACATAAACCAAACTTTACAAATCAAGAACATTCATAAATCAAATATCAAAATTCAGGACTCTGAATACAGATTTACCATAAATTAACTAATATCTGATGCATTTAAAATGAGGTACTTTTCATGTGATGTTAATTTATGTTAAATAACATTCATATTTTTTTAAATAAAGTCACGTGACACCAGTTTATACTCTATTAAAGGGGCACTTCAGCACTGGGAAGATGAACAGTGTT
Organism: Gobio gobio; assembly: GCF_949357685.1. Taxonomy (NCBI): domain Eukaryota; kingdom Metazoa; phylum Chordata; class Actinopteri; order Cypriniformes; family Gobionidae; genus Gobio; species Gobio gobio. The sequence continues at coordinate 3,570,359 of NC_137121.1, forward strand.
GGGGAAAGTTACTTTGAAAAGTAATGCATTACAATATTGCGTTACTCCCTTAAAAAGTAACTAATTGAGTTACTTTTATACGAAAAGTAATGTGTTACGTTACTTTTGCGTTACTTTTTCTCACCTGGGCTGGGCTTGTTTTTGTTTTGTTTTTATAACAAAAAAGTTATATTTTTGTGCAACGGCAAAGACCTCTTCATACCAAAATGTAAATAATAAGCCCCAGACTGAGGTAAAAATGCAGATTCCCGCATGAACACTAGAGGGCGCAGCTCTGGATAATGAGAGAATAGGACGCAGGAGAAAAAAGTTTTACCAATAAAAACTAAAAATCTAGTAATTTTCATCATCAAAGGTCAGCAGCAAGACATTGGTAAATTAAATATAAAGGTAGATTATGCATAAAAGTAGTTGTTCTATTTAACATGTAATTATTGGAGGTTTGCATAGTCCTCTGATTTTGCATTTGACTGATTTTATTCATTCTGAGGAGTACAGAATCTTGATTGTGCAAAGTAATAATATTACGTAACTCAAGTTACTTGTAATGCGTTACCCCCAACACTGAAGATGAATGTGTATTTAAACTGGGTCATTTATGTAGTAGAAATGTGAAATTATTTTTGAATTTGGTGCCTTCTAGACTGAGAAAACACAGAAAATGTGTTTTTGTCTCATGTGGATGAAGTCGGTCAAGTCCAGGTTTGTTGCGAAGCCTCGCCATCTTGAAAACGCCACGTCGATACTGGACCTCTTTTGATTTCTCAATTTGTTCCAAAGTCTGCTTGCCGTGGTCCGTAATGTGTGAACGAAACTAGCGGCCGCTAGACGTTACGCGGTCGTCCAAGTCTGTTGCCATGGTTTCTACGACAGTAAATGTAGATATGATGTCACTGACAGACCACGCCCTCACACGTCCCGGGTAAAATCGCAATTTTCTCACGATTTACAAATAGTTGGAAACATTTGGGATATTGTAAGGACTCACTGAACAAAATATATAACACTGGCCAAGTGGTTTGTGGATATTACTGCAAAAATCTTACATATTGCACCTTTAATGTAAGGTGTCAACAGCATGAACACCACAGAAGTCAGACAGATTCAAGACAGTATCTTTCTTATAAAAACATAAGCGGTTACGGATATGAAAATGAGGTTATTTGATGTGTCTTCCGTCTGTAATGGTATGTTATGGAGCAGACAGATAACAGAGAGCGTTTCAGGGGGAACGATTGCACTCGTTTATAACAGACCCGCTCGAGAACGATACGCAACCATGAATGTGACACTTTGCAGCATCTCGGTTTTCAGGGTCTCTAAAGAGAGGCCGTCATTTCTCTCCATCTGTGCCACACATTACCATCTGTTTAAACCGACACAAAGCACAAGTCCCGCCCCCTCGCTGTGATGGACAGCTTCACTCACCAATCAGAGGCACTGAATCTGACGTGGCTGGCATGATCTCAGCCACCAGGAGCATGAAGACGGTCAGCGACAGCAACACCGTGATTCCTGCCAGAAGACAACAAACACAGGACGCAAAAATATAACTTAAAATCTGCCTTTGACGGCAAAACAATTCTATATTAATGCATATTAAATCCGTATTAATTGTACACGTTAATTGTACGTTTCTGAATTCCTATTTCTGAAATTAGTTTATTGCACTTATAAGGAATACATTTTATAATATATATATATATATATATTATATATAAAATGCTTTGATATTCAGATTGTGAATACATTTAATAATACAAAATAACAAATGTGAAATAATATTAATTGCATGTTATTATATTTAAATATTTATCATATATTCATATATATATTTTTAATTTATATATATGTATATATATGCATACACTGTATATTGAATATAAATAATATGTATATATATACATACACTGTATATTGAATATAAATAATATCATTATTTTAAATTTCTTAATATTTTATCACTAAAATATTATTAACACATCTAATATTATATTTAACAATAATGATAAAATATTAGTATTTTGCGTGTAATGTTCTAATATTATTCAAATTATTAATAGATTAAAAAAATTAATTATGAAATATTTTATAAATAAATAACATTAACTGTATATTTATTATTATATTCAAATATAATTAAATATATGTTATATTTATACGCATATTGTACATTGTATATACACATACAAATATTATTTTATATTTAATAATAATTATTTTAAAATATTCTGATATTATTATTACATCCAATAATATTATATTTAATAATAATAATAATAATGAATAAATATACATTAATATGTGATTTTACATTAAATGTTATTATTAACTATGAAATAAAATGTATTAATAAATAACATGAATTGTAATGTATTATCAATATAATTGATCAAATCTAAAAAATAGAAAAAAATATTATCAAAATGAAATGAAATAAGCTTTTGCTGGACAACAGCAAAAAGTATAATTTTAGGGCTTCGGGTCATTTTGACCTGCGAGGGAAGGATTTGTTACAAAGTGCGATGGGACGGATGAGGGTTAATATAATCCAGAGACAAATATCAGCATCTATCATACACATTTTCTACATTTCTACATTCTCTAAATGAGTCCATGACTTCTGTAACGCCAGTGAAATGAAATAATATCGGTGAGCCTGGAATAATAGAGCCTTTCAAAAGGTCTTAATGAAGTCCACAGATCAATACAGCAGTCGAATCAACCCTTCCAGACTGATGCTGTGATTTGAGCTCATTAATACAACCAGCAATGCTGTTGTTTTAGACTGGATGAAATATCTGGAGTCTGTGTCTCCCGTCCTCTGTGTTTGTCAATTCCAGAGCATTGCTTAAAGTGTGCCAATGACTCAAACTACTGGAGTCCATCCAAACACACACACTTACACACACTCCATCTCAACTGACTGGATCTCAGCAGGGTCCGTAAACATAAACAGATCTATTCCACCTCAAAACATTTCTGGAGCAAATGCGATAATACTTTTTATTGTCAGATTAACATCCTAGCAACTGCATAACACCACCCTGTCAACCTTCATAACACCCTAGCAACTGCAAAGCACCACCCTATCAACCCCCATAACACCCTAGTAACTGCATAACACCACCCTGTAAACCCCCATAACATCCTAGCAACTGCATAACACCACCCTGTCAACCTTCATAACACCCTAGCAACTGCATAACACCACCCTGTAAACCCCCATAACACCCTAGCAACTGCATAACACCACCCTGTCAACCCTCATAACACCCTAGCAACTGCATAGCACCACCCTGTCAACCCTCATAACACCCTAGCAACTGCATAACACCACCCTGTCAACCTTCATAACACCCTAGCAACTGCATAACACCACCCTGTAAACCCCCATAACACCCTAGCAACTGCATAACACCACCCTGTCAACCCCATAACACCCTAGCAACTGCATAGCACCACCCTGTCAACCCTCATAACACCCTAGCAACTGCATAACACCACCCTGTCAACCTTCATAACACCCTAGCAAATGCATAACACCACCCTGTCAACCCCCATAACACCCTAGCAACTGCATAACACCACCCTGTCAACCCCATAACACCCTAGCAACTGCGTAGCACCACCTTGTCAACCCCCATAACACCCTAGCAACTGCATAACACCACCCTGTCAACCCTCATAACACCCTAGCAACTGCATAACACCACCCTGTCAACCCTCATAGCACCCTAGCAACTGCAAAGCAAAACTCTGGCAACCACCCATAAAACCCTAGCAAACATATAGCAACACCATGTAAACCCTTCCATAGCACCCTAGCAACTGCATAGCAATACCCTGTCAACTCCCCATAACACCCAAGCAGCTGCATAACAACAACCTGGCAACCACCCATAAAATCCTAGTAAACACATAGAAACACCCTGTCAACACCCATAACACCCTAGCAACTGCATAGCAACACCCTGGAAACCACCCATAACATCCTAGCAACTGCATAGTACCACCCTGGCAACCACCCATAACACCCTAGAAACTGCATAGCAAAACCCTGGGAACCACCCATAATACCCTAGCAACTGCATAGCAACACCATATCAACTGCCCATAACACCCTAGCAACTGCATAGCCACACCCTGGCAACCACCCATAAAACTCTAGGAACTGCATAGCAACACCCTGTCAACCCCCAAAACACCCAAGCAACTGCATAGAAACACACTGTCAACCACCCATAAAACCCTAGCAGCTGCATAGTACCACCCTGGTAACCGTCCATAACACCCTAGCAACTGCATAGTACCACCCTGGTAACCGTCCATAACACCCTAGCAACTGCACAGCAACACTTTGGCAACCACCCATAAAACTCTAGGAATTGCATAGCAACACCCTGTCAACCCCCAAAACACCCAAGCAACTGCATAGAAACACACAGTCAACCACCCATAAAACCCTAGCAGCTGCATAGTACCACCCTGGTAACCGTCCATAACACCCTAGCAACTGCATAGTACCACCCTGGTAACCGTCCATAACACCCTAGCAACTGCATAGTACCACCCTGGTAACCGTCCATAACACCCTAACAACTGCATAGTACCACCCTGGTAACCGTCCATAACACCCTAGCAACTGCATAGTACCACCCTGGTAACCGTCCATAACACCCTAGCAACTGCATAGTACCACCCTGGTAACCGTCCATAACACCCTAGTAACTGCATAGTACCACCCTGGTAACCGTCCATAACACCCTAGCAACTGCACAGCAACACTTTGGCAACCACCCATAAAACCCTACCAAATGCATAGCAACACGCTTTCAACCCCGCATAACACCCTAGTAACTGCATAGCAACACCCTGTCAATCACCCATAAAACCCTAGCAAACACATAGCAACACCCTTAAATTATTTTAAATTATCGTAGCGTAGTGCTTACTGTCTCACATACTATTCTTCAAAAATAGTATGCATTATGCAGTATAGACTTTGCAGTATGCACTACACTATTCTAGATGGAGCCAATGTCTTCTAAATGCTATAATGTGATACAGAAAGTCAAGGGATGCCGCCCACACAAACACAAACACACACACACACACACACACACACACACACACACACCCTACAGAACTAAGACACCATGAAATTAGGGACACACACTGAGCATTAGACGCTTTTGTATTGCAAAATCAGCTGCTCTTGTTTGCTGAATTCAAACCCATTTATCAGCAAGAACAGACTTTTTCTCAGGAGAGACATCTAAGAAGTAGAAAGTCTCCATTTAATTTCACTAATCATATTAAAGAGATGTGTGTTTTGTATGCGTCTCACCCAGCGATATCTTCTCTCCGGAGTCGGCGGGCAGCAGAAACACCAGCAGTGCGAGAGTGGAGATGAGGACGCATGGAATCAGGAGATTGAGCCCATAGTACAGCGTCCTCCTCCTCATGACCACGGTGAAGGTGACATCAGGGTACGGCTCCTTACAGCAATCGTAGAACTTCTCATTCCTCCTGCCTGGAACCTCTACAACACACACACACACACACACAAAGGTCAGAACAAACTAGCAACTACATAGCAACAACCCGCGTCAACCACCATAACATCCTGGCCACGACCCATAAAACTTTAACAAATACATTGCAACACCCTGTCAACCCCACCATAAAATCCTAGCAACTGCATAGCAACACACTGACAACCACCCATAAAACCCTAGCCACTGCATAGCAACACCCTGGCAACCCCACATAACACCCAAGTAACTGCATAGTAACACACTAGCAACCACACCCTAGCAGCCATATAGCAACAACCTGTCAACCCCCATAACACCTTAGCAACTGCATAGCAACACCCTGTCAACCCCACATAACACCCTAGAAACTGCATAGCAACACACTGACAACCACCCATAAAACCCTAACGACTACAGAGCAACACCCTGGCAACCCCACATAACACCCTAGCAACTGCATAGTAACACACTAGCAACCACACCCTAGCAGCCATATAGCAACAACCTGTCAACCCCACATAACACCCTAGAAACCGCATAGCAACACCCTGTCAACTCCACATAAAAACACACTGTCAACCAGTGTGCACCCTAGCAACTGCATAGCAACACACTATCAACCACACCCTAGCTGCCGTATAGCAACAACCTGTCAACCCCCATAACACCTTAGCAACTGCATAGAAACACCCTGTCAACCCCACATAACACCCTAGAAACTGCATAACAACACAATGGCAACCACCCATAACACCCTAGCAACTGCATAACAACACCCTGTCAACCCCCAATAACACCCTAGAAACCGCATAGCAACACCCTGTCAACTCCACATAAAAACACACTGTCAACCAGTGTGCACCCTAGCAACTGCATAGCAACACACTATCAACCACACCCTAGCTGCCGTATAGTAACAACCTGTCAACCCCCATAACACCTTAGCAACTGCATAGCAACACCGTCAACCCCACATAACACCCTAGAAACTGCATAACAACACACTGGCAACCACCCATAAAACCCTAGCAACTGCATAACAACACCCTGTCAACCCCCAATAACACCCTAGAAACCGCATAGCAACACCCTGTCAACTCCACATAAAAACACACTGTCAACCAGTGTGCACCCTAGCAACTGCATAGCAACACACTATCAACCACACCCAGGCTGCCATATATCAACAACCAGTCAACCCCCATAACACCTTAGCAACTGCATAGCAACACCCTGTCAACTCCACATAACACCCTAGAAACTGCATAGCAACACACTGGCAACCACCCATAACACCCTAGCAACTGCATAACAACACCCTGTCAACCCCCAATAACACCCTAGAAACCGCATAGCAACACCCTGTCAACTGCACATAAAAACACACTGTCAACTAGGGGTGGGAATCTTTTACCATCTCACGATTCAATTCGATTCCGATTCTTGAGGCCACGATTCGATTCATAATCGATTTTCGATTCAAAAAGATTTTTGATTCAAAACGATTCGAGTTTATCCATAGGCCTAATGATTTCTTATCAGGTTTCTGATCATGATCTACTCTCATCTGCTTTGCTATGCAGAATGACAAACGAATACATTAACGTGTCTTTTTCACATTTATTAAGTTCAATTCTCAGGAAAGTGCCTTTTATCAAAAACATTGTCTGGTTCTCAATTGCTACTCATTAGTAGCTAGCTACAAAATAAGTTGGAACAAAAATAAAGTGCTTCTTCAAAATACAAAATGTTTGAAAATAGATGCATTTCCCAGGAAAGTTGCAGTTTACCACAAATATCATGTAGAACACAACCGGTGAAGATAAAAAAAAAATCTATATTTCTCAGTCAGACAAAGTAACTTAAAGAATAACAAGTTATGAAAATAAAGTGCTGGGAGTTTCGTGAAACACTGCAGTGTGTGTCGGTCTGCAGCTGGCCGCTGAGCTCCGGGTGATGCCTAGTAATATGAGCCCGCGCATTTGTTGTGCTGCCGAAGTACTTGGTCTTCATTTTGCAAAGCTTGCACACTGTGTGTGTCATGTCCAGCGCAGTGCTTCCAGGCATTCGGTAAAAACCGAAATGACCCCAAACTTTAGCTTTAAGTGAAGACGGGGCTGGTTGGATCTCCCTCTCATCCATATTTGCTTCCTCTCTGTTTTAGTGATTTGCCGCTCGCGTTCAAAAACTGGCTGCGTGGTGACGTCCGGACGTCGCGTATAGGCTAGTTACAAAACGGAGGCGAACAGCCAGCTGATTTTATTAATTTATTAAATCGATTCTTGGACATTTCAGATCGATTCTGAATCAAATGAGAATCTAGATTCTTCTGTGAATCGATTTTTTGGCACACCCCTACTGTCAACCAGTGTGCACCCTAGCAACTGCATAGCAACACACTATCAACCACACCCTACTCACTTAAAAATGTTGGGTTAAAAATAACCCAACAAGTAACCCAACTGTGGGTTGGTATAGCACCTTCCCAACTGTGGGTTATTTTAACCCAATGCATTGGGTTAAAAAACAGTTGGGTTAAAAGTAACCCAACAGTTGAGTTAACTTTTTATTTTTATTCATGTCATTATTTTAATAAATAAAATACACATTTTCAAATACAGATTGTTTATTTGTAAGAAACAATACATACATTTTAAAATATACATTTTAAATGTCAAACTAAATATTGGGGAGTCTAGCATTTAATGTAAATATACATAAATGTGTACATATTAAATTCAAAATACACAGCACAAATACATTCAAAACCTATTTAAAAAATGTACAAACAGTACACATTCAAATCAAAACATATATTTGAAACATACACACAAATGTACATAGAGTAAACATGCATAAAATGTGTCCATACAACACAAAAATTAATACTACATTTAAAACTACACAAAAGTGTACAGAAATATTACATTCAAAACCTATACAACAGAATACACAAATTCATAATATTAAATCCTTCCAGAAATAAACTACTTTATTAAAAAAATGCACTGTACACTGCATTGATGTGTTGTAAACATACCTTAAGTAGCAAAACAAATACAAATGATGATGATCAAAGTTCTTAATGAGGCAGCAATGTGTTGAAGGAACTCCTCTGGATATATTCAAGTTTGCATGCTGCAAAAACTCCCAAATGGGGGCAGAGGTCTTTGGATAGTTTGTCATAGATGTATAAAGAAATCTGAAACATATCTCCAGTGCTTGAAATAAGGTCTTCTGTTCAACTGCCTCCACACTGAAAATGAAAAAACCTGCGAGTTCTCTTTGTCCCCAAGAATTGTTATGTGGATCCTGGCTTGTCTCACTGTTCAGCTAATGCACCACGTTAGTTCCAACCTTAAAAGAATAAATAAAGTTCAGTTGGCATGCAGTGACAACATCAGCAGTGTTACATTACATAAAAGTTACAATGAAGTAGTGCTGTACTGAATTAAAAAATTGTCACTATAATTAGTCATTACACCTGCTGTTAAAAAGATAGTTTACACAAAAATAAAAATTCTGTCATAATTTACTCACCCTCATGCTTTTTCAAACCCGTAAGACTTCTGTTCATCTTCGGAACACAGAAAGGCAGTAAAGACATTAAAGTAATCCATTTAACTCCAGTAGTTCAACCTCAATTTTATGAAGTGACGTGAGTATATTCTATCCCTTAACCATAATTTACCACTTTATTTACAAAATATTAATCTCAATGCATGTTCACGAGAGCACCTTGACGCATGTGTTTTGTGTTGATGAGAGAGCAGATGTTTTGTGATGTTTTTTTGTTGTTGCACAAAGCACTCGTGTCGCTTCATAAAATTGAGGCTAAACCACTTGAGTCACATGGATTACTTTAATGATGTCTGTTCTGGGCCTTGAAAGTGGTAGTTGCATAGGCCGTCAATGGAGGAACAGAAAGCTCACAGAACTTAATTTGTGTTCCGAAGAACAACGAAAGTCTTACAGTTTTGGAACGACATGAGGGTAATTAATGGGATAGGGTCATTTTCATTTTGGGGTGAACTATGATTTACTCACCCTTAAGTCATCCTAGGTGTATATGGCATTCTTCAGACGAACACAATCAGTTATATTAAAAAATGTCCTGGCTCTTCCAAGCTTTATAATGGCAGTGAATGACAAAATGTGAATGCAAAAAAGTGCATCCATCCATTATAAAAGTGATCCACACGGCTCCCGGGGTTAATAAGAACCCAATGAAGTGAATCAATGGGTTTGTGTAAGACAAATATATTATATTTAACACGTTATAAAGTAAAATGTCTAGCTTCCAGTGGACCGCCTTCCGTATTCAACTTCCGGAAAAAACGTAACAGACGTGACGATGACTTTGGGCGTAGAACAAGCGTTTTGAACTGCGAGAGGCGTTACACTTTCTTTGTAAGTTGAATACGAAAGGCTGTCTGCCGGAAGTTAGTTATTTTAGTCTACAAATTTTTAAATATAGATATTTTTCTATTAAAAAATATTAACCCCCCTTGAAAGAGCCAGAACATTTTTTTAATATTACTCAGATTGTGTTCGTCTGAAAGAAAATCAGTCATATACACCTAGGATGACTTGAGAGTGAGTAAATTATGGGATAATTATTTGGGTGAACTAACCCACAAGCAGAATCACTAAAGGACAGAATAAATGGATGCATATGAGCCACAGAGCGGTGCACTTTATCAAAGCTAATTTGATATGTTATTTAAGCTTCTCTTCATTTCAGCATATGTTGGACACACCATTGTTTCCACTTGTGAGGTATGGCGATGGTGGCAGGAAGGGTTTTAAAGGGAATTTCTCCATGATCACCTTTTGAAAGAGTTTACAGAAAAAGAAAAAAAAGTTTTCACCTATACCACATGTATGGACCTAATTTCATAATCACTTAGACGCAACCAAAACAATTTTTCCAAAATAAGACAGGCCTTCCTTATAATGAACATCATTAAACTCACCATTCCAGGATAATCGTGAAGTCTGGGATGTTCTCTACTCATATCTTCAATAGTTTTTGTTCCAGATGATCAGATCCATGCACAGATTGTTGAGGTGTTGTACGTCTCAATGAACTCCTCGACTTGGCAGTGAGGGCTTCTTAAGTTCTTTTGCCATTAAATCAGTCAGTCATCAGACAACTCATATTCTATTGAAATGAAAACATACCGTATGAAAAAGAGGGAAGACAGCTGAAAAAATAAACAAACAAACATACATAAGTAATAAACAGGTTGTTTCCCAAACAGCCTGGTTCTGTAGTAGCCCCAGCACTGCACATTTGGCCTATCTAATCTTATTCAACTTACCAGCTTGTTAGTAGAGAGACTCCAAAACCGGAAATGTGTGTCAGATAAGGGAGACGTCCAAATTGTGTACTATTGGGGATCCTCCAGGACTAGAGTCAAGAACCACTGTCATCAAGCAGCGTAAACCTTTCATCCACTCCTTCCTCTGCATTAGAATGAAGCAGGAAAAAAGAAACATTTTCAGAAAAGAAGACTAGTCTTTAAAAATAATTGTATACAACTTAATTCAATAGCTTACTCACCTTTAATTAAATGGCAGAGGTGCATTTGATGTAGTCTTTGCCTCACAAATGAATCCATATGTCTAAAACACATTTAGTACAACACATTTAAAATAAAGGCAAAAACTGTAATAGCTATGTAAGAAAAAATACTATAATTGGATGCTTTAACTACTCTTGTAATACATTTAATAGTAACATGCATGACTATATGCATATGACGACATTCATTATGAATATACAACACATTTCTGCCAAAATACCAGTTGCAGTTTGCGTTACTACAGTAAAACTAGGTAATTTGTGGGTTGGAAAACATTCTAACTGTCGTGAACTAGCCTAATTGTTCATTGGTGTTGGGGAATATCTGCACTCATTCATCTCACAGCAGATATTTCGGCGAATTCAAACGCGTCTCCCTGGATCTCACAGCGCTGTTGTGCTGTCGAGTGACCGGGTCTGAGCTCGCGCGCACCGGCCGAGCTGATAATGCTCCGCGGGGCATTATATAGCGATTTCAGACTAGGCCTAACGTTACTTACTTTATCACCATAGTAAGTTTCTAAACAGTTTCGCTAGAATAATGTTTTAATTACTTTATTGCTGCCAGGCGCTAACTGGGATAGCTAGGGTTTATTTGCTATCGAGAGCATTAAAACTGATGAGCATTAAAAGTGAACTTTAATAAATATAATATAAAATTCAGTTTTATACTATATTCAACGTTTCAGTACACAATACATAATGTTATAAAAGTTGTATACATAAAAAACGATAGGACTTACCTTTCAAATCATAATCAGGCTGCAGCAGCTTCTTCTGTTGACTGTCACTGGGCATTTCGCCGTTAAAATTTGAACCATCGCTGCTGAAACCGTAACCCAATGGCCGGGTTATTACTAAAAATAACCCAACGATGTTAAAATGACCCAACATTTTTGTAAAATAACCCAACATATTGACCCAATATGTGTAACCCAACGGTTGGGTTAAAAAAATAACCCAACGTTTTTTACTGTGTAGCAGTCGTAAAGCAACACCCTGTCAACCCCCATAACACCCTGGCCACCATCCATAAAACCTTGGCAAACGCATAGCAACACCCTGTCAACCCCACATAACACCCTAGCAACTGCATAGCAACAAACTAGCAACCGTACCCTAGCAGCCATATAGCAACACCCTGTCAACCACAACAACACCCTGTCAACCCCCATAACACCCTGGCCACCATCCATAAAACCTTGGCAAACACATAGCAACACCTTGTCAACCCCCCCTTAACACCCTAGCAACTGCATAGCAACACCCTGGCAACCACATAGCAACACCCAGTCAAAAACATAGCAAGACCCTGTCAAACCCCATAACACTCTAGCAACTGCATAGCAACACCCTGTCAATCCCCATAACACTCTAGCAACTGCATAGCAAGACCCTGTCAAACCCCATAACACTCTAGCAACTGCATAGCAACGCCCTGTCAAACCCCATAACACTCTAGCAACTGCATAGCAACACCCTGTCAAACCCCATAACACTCTAGCAACTGCATAGCAAAGCCCTGTCAAACCCCATAACACTCTAGCAACTGCATAGCAACACCCTGTCAAACCCCATAACACTCTAGCAACTGCATAGCAACACCCTGTCAATCCCCATAACACTCTAGCAACTGCATAGCAATACCCTGTCAATCCACATAACACGCTAGCAACTGCATAGCAACACCCTGGCAACCACCCATAACACTATAGCAACTGCATAGCAACGCCCTGTCAAACCCCATAACACTCTAGCAACTGCATAGCAACACCCTGTCAATCCCCATAACACTCTAGCAACTGCATAGCAACACCCTGGCAACCACCCATAACACTATAGCAACTGCATAGCAACACCCTGTCAAACCCCATAACACTCTAGCAACTGCATAGCAACACCCTGTCAATCCCCATAACACTCTAGCAACTGCATAGCAACACCCTGTCAACAACATAGCAACACCCAGTCAATCCCCATAACACGCTAGCAACTCCATAGCAACACCCTGGCAACCATCCATAACACTCTAGCAACTGCATAGCAACGCCCTGTCAATCCCCATAACACTCTAACAACTGCATAGCAACACCCTGGCAACCTCCCATTAAACAAACAGAACAAAGACAACAGAATCAAATCAAAAAGAAAATAATCAAACAGAACCAAATAAAACACGACAGAATCAAACAAATCACATCGCTAAAGGATCGACTCTCATTGAATATGATCAATAAACACCTTAAACTTACTACAGGAAAACTTAGTTAATATATACATTATAACTTAGTTATAACGCAGAAATATAGTTTTTCTGAGAACAGAAATCATTGCCCATCCGGATCTCAGTCAGAAGGTCTGTGTGATCTGACCACATGAAGGGATTTATTCTCCTGACCGATCACTTTCAATTACATGGAGGCCAAAGCGCATTGGTCAAAGTTCCACCCAATCAGCAGCCTCGATCTGACCATCACTAATCTGACCTGATCATGAGCAGTAGATAAGATCATATACAAAGATATTTCAAAGTTTATATATAACACTCTTGCTCCAAGCCAGAGGATTATAATTTCTCCATCTTCACACATGTGCTTTATGAGGGAAGATCATTATTAATTTTATGTAACACTGAAAGGATACACACTCTCTACAGCTTCTGGCGCTCATAATCTGCACAAATAATGTTCTGGAAGACAAAAATGTCAGATCCTTATCAGGGCATCTCCTGAAATACTGATTATTTACAAACGGATGATTTCATATGCAGTTATGAGGGACAGAGCGTGTTGAAAAGTGTGTGTGTGTATGAAATTATGCATGACAGAAGCTATTATGTAAAACTTGTTTGTTTCCATCCAGTGTTTCTGAACATCTGCCTCAAATCACACGTCTCACCTAAAGCTAAAAAATAAACTGTGTGAATTTTTTTTTTACATGAATTGGAATAAAATAATAAAAACAACTTCAACTAAATGAAAATTAGATATGTTGAAGTTGTAGTAAAATTACTAAAACTGAAATAAAATTTAATAAAAACTAAGACATTTAAGACATTTGAATTGTTTTAAATTAAATAAATATTATTTAAAAGACATTTAAATAATAATACAATTACTAAAACTGAAATAAAAAATTATAAAAATGACAAACACAAACAAAATATTTAAGAAAAAGTTTAAATTGAAGTGCTAAAATTAAATAAACATGATTCAAATGAATTATACATTTAGAAACACTAATATAAATGATCAAAATTATTAAAACTGTAAAACTAGAATCACAATAAATTGTTTAGTTTAAGCTGAAGTAATAAAATTACTAAAACTAAAATAAAAATGAATAAAAACGAATCCTTAAAAAAATTAGTAAAAATTACAAAACAACAAAATTACTAAAAGCTGTAAATCTAAAATTTAAATAATTTGTTTTCGTTTAGTTTAAGGTGAAGTAATACAATTACTAAAACTAAAACTGAAATAAAAATGAATAAAACTAATTATACTTTAAAAAACTAGTAAAGATTACAAAACACAACAAAATTATTAAAACTGTAAAACTAAAATTAAAATATGTTTAGTTTAATTTGAAGTAATAAAATGACTAAACCTGAAAGAACTATACATATTATAAAAAAACTAATAAAAATTACAAAACACAACAAATGTATTAAAGCTGTAAAACTAAAATTAAAATATGTTTAGTTTAATTTGAAGTAATAAAATGACAAACTAAAACTAAAATAAAAACGAATTATACTTAATGTAAAAAAAAACTAATAAAAATTACAAAACAAAACACATTTATTAAAGCTGTAAAACTAAAATTAAAATAAGTTTAGTTTAATTTGAAGTAATAAAATGACAAACTAAAACTAAAATAAAAACGAATTATACTTATTGTAAAAAAACTAATACAAATTACAAAACACAACAAATTTATTAAAGCTGTAAAACTAAAATTAAAATAAGTTTAGTTTAATTTGAAGTAATAAAATGACAAACTAAAACTAAAATAAAAACAAATTATACTTATTGTAAAAAAACTAATAAAAATTACAAAACACAACAAATTAATTAAAGCTGTAAAACTAAAATTAAAATACGTTTAGTTTAATTTGAAGTAATAAATGACAAACTAAAACTAAAATAAAAACGAATTATACTTACTGTAAAAAAACTAATAAAAATGATAAAACAAATTTATTAAAGCTGTAAAACTAAAATTTAAATATGTTTAGTTTAAGCTGAAGTAATAAAATGTTTAAAACTTAAACTGAAATTAAAAAGTTTAGTTTAGGCTGAAATAACAAAATGACTAAAACTAAAACGGAAATAAAAATGAATAAAAACGTATTAAAAAATTACAAAAACACAAAATTATTAAAGCTGTAAAACTCTAATTAAAATAAAATGTCCGTTTAGTTTAAGATGAAGTAATACAATTACTAAAACTAAAACTGAAATAAAATGAATAAAAACTAATTATACTTAAAGAAATAGTAAAAATTATAAAACACAACAAAATTATTAAAGCTGTAAAACTCTAATTAAAATACGTTTAGTTTAATCTGAAGTACTAAAATGACTAAAACTTAAACTTAAATTAAAATGAATAAAAACTTTATTAAATTATACTTAAAAAAACTAGTAAAAATTACAACAACAACAAAATTATTAAAGCTGTAAAACTCTAATTAAAATAACATTTTCATTTAGTATAAGCTGAAGTAATAAAATGACTAAAACTAAAACTGAAATAAAAACTAATTAAACTTACTGTAAAAAAACAAATAAAAATTACAAAACACAACAAAATTATTAAAAATAAAATGAAAAAGTTTAAACTGAAATAATAAAATTTATATAAAAATTACAAAATGCAACAAAATTAAAACTATGAAAATTCTAAACATAATAAAAAAATTTTTTTGAATATGAATAAATACTATAATAATATATTAATAATAACACTGTTCTGGACAGTGTACAATGGTAATGTCATGTGTTTTTTGTCATGGTATATTTTGCAGTATGTTAGATTACCTCATAAATAATATGGCATATGATTATGTGAATCATTCAGTATGACGGTGTGAAACTCACCAACCAGGTCCCATTCCCCGTTAGCGATGTATCCGGTGATATCGGCCTCGATCATCTGCAGGTCCAGAGACCATCCGCCGTACGTCCATGAGCCGAACTTCAGGTCGCAGCGCTGCACGTCGAACGGGAACCAGCGCACGTCGATGTAGCACGTGCTCTTGAAGATGCCTGAACCGCACATAGAACCTTTCCGTCAACAGAACCGTTTACAAATCTAAAGAATCTTTGGTGGAATGGAAAGGTTCCAAGGATATTTTGACCTTAAAAATAAAAAAGTCCTAAAGCATATTTTGGAACTTTAGGTATTTTGGAACTTTAGGTGTGTTTGATATTTTTGGAACTTTCTGTATTTTGGAACTTTCTGCATTTAGGTATTTTGAAACTTTAAAGCAATAATTTATAAAACTATAATACAATAAAATAAAAAATAAAAAGTCATAAAACATATTTTAGAACTTTAGGTATTTTGGAACTTTAGGTGTGTTTGGTAATTTTGGAACATTCTATATTTTGAAACCTTCCGTGTTTTGAAACTTTCTGTATTTTGGAACTTTAGGTCTGTTGGTGTTTTTTTTAGAATTTTTTGGTATTTTGGAAAGATTGAAGATTTTGAAATTTAGGTATGTTGGTATTTTGGAAGTTTCTGCATTTAGATATTTTGGAACTTTAAAGCAACAATTTATAAAACTATAATAAAATAAAAACTAAAAAGTCATAAAACATATTTTGGAACTTTAGGTGTGTTTGGAACATTCTGTGTTTTGAAACTTTCTGTATTTTGGAACTTTCTGCATTTAGGTATTTTGGAAACTTGTGGTATTTTGAAAATTTAGGTATGTTGGTGTTTTGGAACTTTCTGTATTTTGGAACTTTAGGTATGTTGGTGTTTTTAGAATTTTTTGGTATTTTGTAAAGATGGTATTTTGAAAAAAACTTTCTGTATTTTGTAACTTTCTGTATTTTGGAACTTTCTGTATTTTGGAAATTGTATTTTGGAAATTGTATTTTGGAACTTTTTGTATTTTGGAACTTTCTGTATTTTGAGACTTTCTGTGTTTTGAAACTTTCTGTATTTTGGAACTTTAGGTATGTTGGTGTTTTTATAATTTTTTGGTATTTTGGAAAGATGGTATTTTGAAACTTTCTGTATTTTGGAACTTTCTGTATTTTGGGACTTTCTGTATTTTGGGACTTTCGGTATTTTGGAACTTTAGGTATGTTGGTGTTTTTAGAATTTTTTGGTATTTTGGAAAGATGGTATTTTGAAATTTTAGGTATGTTGGTATTTTGGAACTTTCTGTATTATGGAACTTTCTGTATTTTGGAACTTTCTATATTTTGGGACTTTCTGTATTTTGGGACTTTCTGTATTTTGGAACTTTCTGTATTTTGAGACTTTCTGTGTTTTGAAACTTTCTGTATTTCGAAACTTTAGGTATGTTGGTGTTTTTAGAATTTTTTGGTATTTTGGAAAGATGGTATTTTGAAACTTTCTGTATTTTGGAACTTTCTGTATTTTGGGACTTTCTGTATTTTGAAACTTTCTGTATTTTGGAACTTTCTGTATTTTGGAACTTTCTGTATTTTGGAACTTTCTATATTTTGGAACTTTCTGTATTTTGGGACTTTCTGTATTTTGGAACTTTAGGTATGTTGGTGTTTTTAGAATTTTTTGGTATTTTGGAAAGATGGTATTTTGGAAATTTAGGTATGTTGGTATTTTGGAACTTTCTGCATTTAGATATTTTGGAACTTTAAAGCAACAATTTATAAAACTATAATAAAATAAAATAAAAAATAAAAAGTCATAAAACATATTTTGGAACTTTAGGTGTGTTTGTATTTTTGGAACATTCTGTATTTTGGAACTTTCTGTATTTTGGTATTTTGGAACTTTCTGTATTTTGGAACTTTCTGTATTTTGGAACTTTCTGTATTTTGGAAAGCAACAATTTATAAAACTATAATAAAATAAACAAAAAATGTGTCGATGTAGCACGTGCTCTTGAAGATGCCTGAACAGCACATAGAACCTTTCCGTGAACAATCTTAATAGAACCGTTTACAAATCTAAAGAATCTTTTGGTTCCATGGATGTTAAAGGTCCCTTAAACCAGAGCGCTCACTGTCTTCTGCTGATTTACATAAATCCCATCATGCCTCTCGTTCTGTGTGTGTGTATTAGTATTGATTTCTGTCAATGTACGAGCGGCTGCTTCCTCACTGTAATCGAAACGACAATCTAAGAGGTGAAAGTGTGTGTGTTTGTGTGTTTTCCAGGTGACAGGTGAGTTGAGGTCACCCTGAACCCTGTTCACTCCACTAGGGATAAATGTCACCGCCGCTGTCTTCAGGCCGTGTCGCAGAGATCGTATTTATGAGACGAGCACACGTGAACAGAGCAACAATGTCACAATGACCTGTGGGAAACTCAGGATTTACTTTGAGCCTTGGCTAGGAGGATGAAAATAAATCAGGACAGGCTGAAGACGAGGCGCTGCGGATGGAAGCGGTTGAGCAGATTGGCAAAAAGACGCGAGTAGATACATTTTTATAAACTATTAGACAGTTTAAAATACTTTTTTTGATAGACGGAACTTTCTGTATTATGGAACTTTCTGTATTTTGGTATTTTGGACCTTTCTATATTTTGGAACTTTCTGTATTTTGGAACTTTCTGTATTTTGGTATTTTGGAACTTTTTGTATATATATTTTTTTTAATGTTCTGTATTTTGGAACATTCTGTATTTTTGTATTTTGGAACTTTCGGTATTTTGGAACTTTGGAACTATCTGTATTTTGGGACTTTCTGTATTTTGGAACTTTAGGTTTGTTGGTGTTTTTAGAACTTTTTGGTATTTTGGAACTTTCTGCATTTAGGTATTTTGAAACTTTCTGTATTTTTTTTTAATGCTCTGTATTTTGGAACTTTTTGTATTATGGAACATTCTGTATTTTTGTATTTTGGAACTTTCTGTATTTTGGAACTTTAGGTTTGTTCGTGTTTTTAGAACTTTTTGGTATTTTGGAACTTTCTGCATTTAGGTATTTTGGAACTTTAAAGCAACAATTTATAAAACTATAATACAATTAAATAAAAACTAAAAAGTCAAAACATATTTTGGAATTTTAGGTATTTTGGAACTTTAGGTGTGTTTGGTATTTTTTGAACTTTCTGTATTTTGGAACTTTCTGTATTTCTGTAATTTTGAGCTTTCTGTATTTTGGTATTTTGGAACTTTGGAACTATCTGTATTTTGGAACTTTAGGTATGTTGGTGTTTTTAGAACTTTTTGGTATTTTGGAAACTTATGGTATTTTGGAAATGTAGATATGTTGGTATTTTGGAACTTTCTGCATTTTGGACCTTTCTGTATTTTGGAACTTTCAGCATTTTGGTATTTTGGAACTTTCTGTATTTTGGAACTTTCAGCATTTTGGAACCTTCTGTATTTTGTAATTTTCTGTATGTTGGTGTTTTTTATACTTTTTGGTATTTTGGAAATTTAGGTATGTTGGTATTTTGGAACTTTCTGTATTTTGGAACTTTCTGCATTTAGATATTTTGGAACTTTAAAGCAACAATTTCTTAAAACTATATAAAATAAAATAAAAACTAAAAAGTCATAAAACATATTTTGGAACTTTAGGTGTGTTTGGTATTTTTGGAACATTCTGTATTTTGGAACTTTCTGTATTTTTGAACTTTAGGTATTTTGGAAAGCAAAAATTTATAAAACAAATAAAATAAAATAAAAACTAAAAAGACAAAGTCATAAAACAAAGTCAATGATAGCTACAAATATAAAAATAAAAGCTAATTTAAAATATAAAAAAACTATAATAATATTTAAATAAAACAAATTCATAAAACCATCACAAAGTTAAAAAAGAAAGTGATATTGTTAAGTAAAACAAGTCAAATATTTTGCTATTTGAAATAAAGCTAAAAATAAAATAAAACATTAATATTGGAAGAAATGTTGCCTTGGCAACTAAATAATTAAGTTGAAGTACTAACATTACTAAAACTAAAATAAAAATAAAATAGAAATATTTTAAAAAGACTTATGGAAACATATTATAAAGTGTTTTGTAATGCATTAACTAACTTTAACTAACAATGACCAACACATTCGTTACACATTCACTGTCTATTCATTGGTAGTTTATGTCAGCTCAGGTCCATTAAATAATATTAAAAGAAACAACTTTAGATTTTTTTTTATTAGTAAATGTTGAAATTAACACTAAATTAGATTGATAAATGCTTTAGAAGTAGTTTTTTATTTTTATTTTGTTAACTAATGTTTACAAATGAAACATTAATGTAAAGTGTTGGTGAAAAACTTATAAAAATCGTTCAAAATATTACTAAATACTTTAATAGTATATAAATAAAACAAAAATAACTGAATAGAGAAAGCATAAATGTCCTAATTACGACTTCTGAACTTGTAAGTAGGAACATGAGTGATTACAAGCTAAAATTGCTTGTTGTATGTTTGTATATATAGTGACATTACAAAAATTGCATTTATAGATTATTATAGATAAACTGTATTATTTTAAGTTGCTATGTTTTAACACACTCAAATTGAATAAAAACCTGATGTGCATTCTTTATCATTTGGTAGATTTAAAAAAAATTACAGTATTTATTTTATATTTATTTATAAAATAAATTTACATTCCCAGGAGGATTTGAACGCACCATAAGTTAACACACCCACATGAAGACTTTATCCCATCATAACAGGCAGAAGTGGTGTGTCTGTATTTTACCTGGCGGCAGGTACTGACAGTATCCAGAAGAGTTGACCAGCACGTTAGTGTGAAAGGTGGCGTCAAATCTCTCATCAGCACTGTTAGAAACCAAAGACAAAGAACAGGCTTGAATACATGAGAGATTTCTTCTGTGTAACGTTTCTCTGTAACAACAACATTCCAGGGTTATTATAATTTAATTAAACTAAAACCAATTCAAATAAAGCTAAAATAAAACAAAATATAAATATTAGTTAAACTTAGAAATGTTGCCTTGCCAATAAACTGAAATAAGTTTATGTTGAAGCATTAAAATAAATAAATGAATAAATTAACAACCAGGTCCCATTCCCCGTTAGCAATGAACTATCTGTATTTTGGAGCATTCTGTATTTTGGAACTTTTGTCATTTTAGAACGATCTTTACTTTTGAACTTTCTGTATTTTGGAACTTTAGGCATTTTAGAACTATCTTTATTTTGGAACTTTAGGCATTTAGGAACTTAAGGCATTTTAGAACTATCTTTATTTTGGAACTTTCTGTATTTTGGAACTTTAGGCATTTTAGAACTTTCTGTATTTGAGAACTTTAGGCATTTAGGAACTTTTGGCATTTTAGAACGTTCTTTATTTTGGAACTTTAGGCATTTAGGAACTTTAGGCATTTTAGAACATTCTTTATTTTGGAACTTTCTGGGTTTTGGGAACTTTAGGCATTTTAGAATGTTCTTTATTTTGGAACATTCTGTATTTTATAACGTTCTTTATTTTAGAAATTTCTGTATTTTGGAACGTTCTTTATTTGGGAACTTTCTGTATTTTGGAACATTCTGTATTTTATAACATTCTTTATTTTGGAACTTTCTGTATTTTGGAACATTCTTTATTTGGGAACTTTCTGTATTTTGGAACATTCTGTATTTTGGAACATTCTGTATTTTTAGAACATTCTTTATTTTGAAACTTTCTGTATTTTGGAACATTCTGTATTTTATAACGTTCTTTATTTTGGAACTTTAGGCATTTTAGAACGTTCTTTATTTTGGAACTTTAGGCATTTAGGAACTTTAGGCATTTTAGAGCGTTCTTTATTTTGGACATTTATGTATTTTGGAACGTTCTTTATTTTGGAACTTTCTGTATTTTGGAACATTCTGTATTATGGAACGTTCTTTATTTTGGAACATTCTGTATTTTAAAACGTTCTTTATTTTTGGAACTTTCTGTATTTTGGAACATTCTGTATTTTAGAACGTTCTTTATTTTTGGAACTTTCTGTATTTTGGAACATTCTTTATTTTAGAACGTTCTTTATTTTGGACATTTATGTATTTTGGAACGTTCTTTATTTGGGAACGTTCTGTATTTTGGAACATTCTGTATTTTGGAACAAAAATAAAAGCTCATTCAAAATATTACTATATACTATATAAATAGAACTAAAATAACACTGAATAGAGAAAGCATAAATTACCAAATTAAGACTTCTGAACTTGTAAGTAGGAACACTTTAATCAGCGATTAGAAACTAAATAAATACATTTAATAAAAGTACATACAAATCCAAAAGTACATACTACTAAAGATTTAACTAAAATTAACATGAAAACAAACATAAAAAGCTGA
>NC_137121.1:3602985-3606957 GCF_949357685.1 Gobio gobio
TGTGAACTATCCTCTCCGCACAGAAGACAATCATCAGCACATGCTCTCATCTGCAGAGTGTGAGTGTGTGTGTGTGTGTGTGTGATGGAGCCAGACAGTCAGACTCCAGTGTGTGACTCTGGTTCTGATGTTGTTCATCAGTAATGATCTCTGACAGCGCTCTAACTCTCCTAATGCAGACGGGGCTGGATCACAATCCAATACGGGTCGAGACACCAAACACACACACACACACACACACACACACACACACACACACACACACACACACACACACACACACACACACACACACACACACACACACACACACACACACACACACACACACACACACACACACACACACACAGACACACACACAGACACACACACACACACACACTCACACACACACTCACTCTCACACACACACACACACACACACTCTCACACACTCTCACACACTCTCACACACTCTCACACACTCTCACACACTCTCACACACTCTCACACACTCTCACACGCACGCGCGTAGGACAGCGGGGCTAGTTGTCACACACATAAAGGCAGTGGATTTGTTAGAATGTAAATCTCTCACCAGCTGAAGCCAGATGTTGGTGGTCAGAACCTGGTTCTTCTCGTCCTGAAAGGAAACAGAACAGACGTCATGAAGCGGATCTGCGTCATTGAAGGAGCTCATGAGCAGCTTTTATTCCTTGTGCTTCTTTACTGTAAAGTGTGTGTGTGATTAGATCTCTGCGGGATGTCTGCTTAGAGAAGCAGGTGTGGGGCATCAAGTGTATTTCTGGGACAGTTTCACAAATAGCAAAAGACAATCACTGCAAATCAGAGGCTGCGAAATCTGCATCGCTCCGCTACTGTTCACACATCACACACTATATTAAACACATCAATCATTCTCAACAAAAACATTCATTTTAAATCATTTATGGTAAGTACATTTTTTTTTTTTAAATGCTGAATAAATTAATAAATAATTTCTTGTCAATACATATACAATTATTTAAGTAATTTTGATTAAATAAGGAAATATTAAATAAATTTGGCTAAACAATAAAAAAAAAGCCATCCTAAAGTTATATTAAGAAATATTACAATAAAATATAAAATAATTTCAAAACAAATAAGTAAATAAATAAAAAATTATTTTGAAAAACAAATGTATATAAAATAATTTCTGGTAAATATAAAAAAAGTAATTAAAAAAATAAATAAAATACTTTTTTAATATACATTCAAAAATGTTAATTTAATATAAATAACCTTTAATCAATAAATAAATAAATATAAAAAGTATATATAAAAATGTGTAATAAATAAAAATAAACAATAAATAATTTCTGGTAAGTAAAAAAAACTAAACTATTTTTAATAAATAAATATAAAATATTTATTCAACATGTTTATTGTATTTAAAGGGTTAGTTCACCCAAAAATGTAAATTCTGTCATTAATTCCTCACCCTCATGTGGTTGGAAACCCGTCAGACCTCCGTTCATCTTCAGACACAAATGAAGATATTTTAGTGTAAAGCTGATGCTGAGAAAGGCTTCAGATAGGCCTCCATTGGCATTCAGTACATTTACACTCACAAGACCCATAAAGGGCACTAAAAACGTCGTTACAAAGTCCATCTCACCACAGTGACTCTACAATAATCTTACGATGCGACGACAATAGTTTTTGTGCGCAAAAAAAATCAAAATAACACCTTTATCCAACTTGTTCTTGTCTTCCGTGTGTGTCTCCACGACGCATGCGTGAGAATATGACGCAGATCCGGCGTTAGGTGTGTGTGTGTGAACACGCAGATGTTGAATTGCATCTGAAAACATCTGCCATAACGCATCACACACACACTCATCCCAATACACACACCTCACGGTTACAGCACACACACACGCACGCACGCACACACGCACGCACGCACGCACGCAGGGCCGTGCAGAGAGTTCTTCAGGGGCAGGGGCTCAAATGTAAAAAAGGGGCAATATATATATATATATATATATATATATATATATATATATATATATATAATCCTTATGCTCATCGAGCCTGCATTTATTTAATCAAAAATAAAACAGTAGCCTAATATTGTGAAATTTTATTACAATGTTCTTTTTAACTTTTTATTAATCAAAGAATCTTGAAAATAGTATCACAGTTTCCATCATTGACATTAAATTCTCATATTAGAATGATTTCTGAATGATCATGTGACACTGAAGAGTGGAGTAATGATGCTAAAAATCCAGCTGTGATCACAGGAACAAAATATATTTAAAATTATTTAAGAATAGAAAACCATTATTTTAATAATATTTCACAATATTGCTGTTTTTTATCAAATAAATGCAGGCTTGATGAACATAAGAGACTTCTTTCATAAATCATGCTGTATAATATTAAAAACTGGTAACGTTAATATAATAAAGTCCTTTCACGTAACCATTTCACCAGCCTACACTTCGCATAATAGGTCTGTAGATGCCGGTGGCACTTGGGTTTTGTTAACTTTGATAGTTTCATGAAATAGTAAACAGTGTATCAATATACATAAATACAAGTGAATTTAACACTACTTACCATTAATGCGACTTTTGCTGCTGCATGGTTTTGTGCATGTGCAGTGATTTATTTGTTGTCAGTTAAAATCCATTTTGTCAGTGATGCAATTTATAAAATGAGACAAACCGCAGGAAATCGTTCCACAAATGTTAGTTCGTCTGTCCATGTAATTTTCAACCGATTTATGAATAAGAACAGAAAATTACCGCTTCTCATCGCCCAATGGAATTTGAACTTGCTTTGCCAGATCACGATTGGTTGGTGTATATACATGAAAAACAGGCATTGGTGAATTGTGTAATACTTTAAAATATATAATATATAGATTTGTAATTAAATCAACACATTAGCTCTGATTATGGAGGGGGGAAAAAAATTGGTTTATTTTTTCCCGTAAGGCCACAGACTCTCTGAAAGGACCATATTTGGCTCGAGAGCCGTTTCCGAACAGAGGAAAATCAGCTGTCAATCAAAACGCGCGCAACCCATAGCAACGCTTTATGGCAACGCCTCAACAGAAATGTCCGACTTTTGAGCCGTTCGTTACTATTGTATACATTGTCATGTTATAATAATCACATTTATTTAGTTTTATTGACCACGATATTATCATTGATATTTGTCTGAGAGGGGCACTTTTGATTAATTTTGAAAAAGGGCAGGGGCTCGAG
The DNA here is from genome assembly GCF_949357685.1 of Gobio gobio. Taxonomy (NCBI): domain Eukaryota; kingdom Metazoa; phylum Chordata; class Actinopteri; order Cypriniformes; family Gobionidae; genus Gobio; species Gobio gobio. The sequence goes on from NC_137121.1 coordinate 3,606,231, forward strand.
CACCCAAAGCCCCCCCCTCTGCACGTGCCTGCACGCACGCACGCACGCACGCACGCACGCACGCACGCACGCACGCACGCACGCACGCACGCACGCACGCACGCACGCACGCACGCACGCACACACACACACACACACACACACACACACACACACACACACACACACACACACACACACACACACACACACACTCCACAGAGTGAATCCCAATGTTTGCCAGCAGTTCAAACCTGAGCAAATGTGAGTTATCATTATCATATTAGCACAAGCTCTTTAAACACAGGCCAGCAGCGAATATTAATGAGTTCACATCATAGTGTGCTGAGCAAACTCATTATACAGACGAGCGCTGGAGTGAGAGAGAGAGAGAGAGAGAGAGAGACAGAGAGAGAGAGAGAGAGAGAGAGAGAGAGAGAGAGAGAGAGAGAGATTTTTTTTTTAAATTTGACAATCCTTTTATTACAAATTTTCAAACTTCATTCACAAAATCAAAATACATACATTCCAAAATAAAAAAAATTAAATAAAAAATAAAGTAACATAATTAAAAAAATTTAAAAATTACATCAACACTTCTGAAATAACAATTTCATTATCAACTAATGCACATAGCACATTATCACAGCACCACTCAATTTCAAAAACATTCAACGCACTCATTAGTTTATAAAAGTTAAACTCAATCATAAGTCGGGATTTTACCATTCTTTTAAAAACTGATACA
>NC_137121.1:3607157-3609657 GCF_949357685.1 Gobio gobio
TTACAAGTTCTTGGTCCCCTTTCTGTTCAATTTTATCTCTCCTAGTTATATAGATGGCTAATTTTGCAATACCAACAATAAAATTGAGCAATTGACATTTTATTTTCTCCTTCATACTATATCTACACCCAAGAATAAAATCCTGCTTTGTAAAACCTACTTCAAAAGATTCAAAAAGAAGCTCTAAAAGGCTAAATAAAATAGGAAGTCTCTTACAAAACATAAAGCAATGAAACACAGTCTCCCTTTCATTACAAAAAGGACAATTCTCACTTACATTTGGGTTCAACATTGCCACAAAAGAATTAACCGCTACAGCTCCATGGAGTATCCTCCATTGAAGATCAGCCACTCTTTTAGGTAAGGGAGGTTTGTAAAGAACCCTCCACACTGGTCATTTCTAACGTGTCCCTCCATACAGTATCACTTCTATTCTTTAACCACTTAATATTTGTCACCTTCACAATAATTCTGTACAATACTTTCCCTTTAGCTGCAAAAAAATCTAATTGCTCATCAAATTCCTTTAACAAGGGATTAATGTAGTTTGATGAAATGAAATCGGGTACAATACTTATATCTGGGAAGAAATCTTCACAGTCTGGAAATATACATTTCTTATTGTACTCATCAAGTAAAGATCTTTCTTGTACATTCAAAGCCCCCTGCAGTTTATCTAAAAAATATTTAATGAATCGTGCAGACTTTACCTTTAAAAAGGCTGAAACTGCACCTACATCTTTAAAATCAGGACCTGCAGTATTTATAATGTGTTTCAATTGTAGAGATCCATTTCTGTACAGCAAATCTTTAAGACCTGGTATTTCTTCACCAGATACATCAAGACGTGCTCCACACACAATAGGCTCTTCAAGTAGCCAGTGCAGGGACATTAAGGGTTCCATCCATTGATGCTTAAACAGACTCCATACTTTAAAGAGACTTCGGTAAAAAACAGAAACTCCTCTAAAATCAAGTTTTTTTGAATCCATTAAAAACAAAGCAGTGTCCAGGCCAAGTCCACTTATTCTGCGTAAAATGCATTGAGCCACTGGTCTCCATACCAGTCTTTCAGATCCCAGCATAAACTTCTGCAAAAACTGAAGACGATAGGCAGCACATCTACTGGCCAAATGCACTAGACCTTTGCCTCCATCTTCTTTAGCAAGAAACAAGACACTTTGGGGGATCCAATGTAAAATGAAGTCTACCATTTCTGCTTGAATTTTTGATAAAAGACCAACAGGAGGGTCAACGCATGCAAGTCTATGCCACAGGGAGGAAGCTGCCAGATTGTTGATAACAAGTGTGCGTCCTTTAAAAGACAATTGAGGAAGCAGCCATTTCCATTTTTTCAAACGTCCAGTTCTTCTGCATGAAAGAGTCATTGCCTAAGAACACACCAAGGTATTTTAACCCATCCCTTCTCCATAATAAACCTCCAGGTAGGATGGGATTTCCTCCCTCCCAGTTCCCAAGCAATAAAGCATCACTTTTCCCCCAATTTACAATTGCTGATGAAATATCTTTAAAATCATGAACAGTTTGTGGTAACATTTGAACATCATCACTGTCATTTATAAAAACAATAACATCATCAGCATATGCAGATAAGTAAAAAGCAGTATTACACCATGGCAATGTCAAACCCTTTAACTTGCTTCGTAACATAAAAAGCAGGGGTTCTATAGCCAGCACATATAATAGCCCAGACATGGCACAACCTTGCCTGACCCCTCTCTGTACTTTAAAAGGGATACACAAACCGCCATTAATTTTGATCACACTCTCAATTTCACAATACATTGTTCTGATCATATCAATAAAACTAGAATTAAAACCAAAGGCTTTTAATGTATGCCACAAATAAAGGTGTTCAACGCGATCAAAAGCCTTCTCTTGATCCAAAGAAATAAGGCCAGTATTAATACCAAAAAGTTTTGAAACCTCTATCACATCTCTGGTTAGAGTTATGTTATCAAAAATGGATCTATTTGGTATACAATAAGTTTGATCATAGTGTATGACATTCCCTATTATTCTACTTAATCTTGTAGCCAAAGTTTTAGACAGGATCTTATACTCAGAGCACAAGAGAGAAACAGGCCTCCAATTTTTTATATTTTGAAGATCACCTTTTTTGGGCAATAAAGTGATAACTGCCCTTCTGCAACTTAGTGGAAGTAAACCTTTATTCAGACTTTCATCAAACACTGTTAAGAGATCTTCACCTATGATGGGCCAGAATGTTTTATAGAATTCAATGGGCAAACCATCAATTCCAGGGGATTTCCCATTCTCCATACTCATCATCGCTGTATACATTTCTTGTACTGTCAGAGGTAGTTTCAAACTTTCATTACTCTCTTCATTGAGTTTTGGTAGACCTTCAAAAAAACTACTAGCAGTCATTTTTTCATTCATTAAGTCAGCTGTATATAATTTTTCATAAAACTGCACAGCAACTTCTCTTATCTCAGAAGTTTCAGTCACTTCTTGT
>NC_137121.1:3622157-3634657 GCF_949357685.1 Gobio gobio
GTTCAATGTGCCTTACTGTATATTTCAGATGCTCTTAACTTTGCCGTTTGCATTATTAAACCCGGCCGCCATGTAACATGCATGCCAATATGCTATTATTACAGTTGTGTAAACATGTCGAATTGTGACTGTAATTTGGTCTTGAGCGGTTGCCTATTTTGAGGCAGGTGGAAATAAATCTCTTCATTCCCATCAGTCTCTGAGTAACTCACGGCAGATGTGATTAAATCTGTGTTTGCAGTAAACGACAGTGACGGACTGTGATATAAGAACCGCTGAGAGTGAGGAGAGACATCTGCAGCTCATCAGCAGCACCAACAGGAGAGATCCTCAGAACTCATCAGGCTTTAGCTGGAGCGGTGGAAAACACCACAGCTTCATTACACTGCAAAACTATAATGCTCTTCCAGCACAAACGTCCAAACATTCTTAAATCAAGACATTACTGGAGAAGCAAAATAAAACACTGACTAACTACAATCATTATATTTATAATCCAAAGTGTTGTGACGCCTGCACATGAACATCCCATTCTTAATCCGTAGGGTTTAATATAACAGCTCCAGCTCTTCTGGGAAGGCTTTCCTCCAGGTTTAGGAGAGTGTTTATTGGGATTCTTCATTTGTGATGTTGGAGAAGGCCTGGCTCTCAGTCTCCGCTCTAATTCATCCCAAAGGTGTTCAATCGGGTTGAGGTCAGGACTCAAGTTCCTCCACACCAAACTCGCTCATCATGCTGGGACAGGAAGGGGCCGTCCCCAAACTCTTCCCACAAAGTTGGGAGCATGAAATTGTCCAAAATGTCTTGGTGAAGCATTAAGAGTTCCTTTCACTGGAACTAAAGACTGAAAAACAACCCAATCCCATAATCCCCCTCCACCAAACTTTACACTTGGCACAATGCAGTCAGGCGAGTCCTGTTCTCCTGGCGACCGCCAAACCCAGACTCGTCCATGGGATTGTCAGACAGAGAAGCGTGATTGGTCACTCAGAGAACACGTCTCACTGCTCTAGAGTCCAGTGGCGGCGCGCTTTACCCCACTGCATCCCACGCTTTGCATTGCACTTGGATGAGCTGCTCGGCCATGGAAACCCATTCCATGAAGCTCTACACACTGTTCTTGAGCTCATCTGAAGGACACAGAAGTTTGGAGGTCTGAGCTCTACATACAGTTGGCGACTTCTGTGACCCTCAGCATGCGCTGACCCCGCTCTGTGATTTCACTTCGTGGCTGAGTTGCTGTTGTTCCCAATCGCTTCCATTTTGTTATTACACCACTAACAGTTGAGCGTGGAATATATAGTACAATCAAAAAAATATTTCGGTCTAAATATAAGTTTTATGTATTTGAATTACATTAAAATTTTCCATCCATGTGGATTACATATTCATACGTAAATAAAATAGGTACGTTTTATGAAATAGCACACAGCAAAAAGCCCATGATAAATTAACACAGCCTAGTACACACTACTGAGATAAAGTACCATTGAAGCAGTGTTGAAGTTAATGAGATAATTAAGTGATGATTGATCATTAATGATGAACACCTGATGATAATGAGCAGAATCACTGAAGGAAAGAGAAACAAGAACAGAAAAGAGAGAGAGAAACTTCCAGTCACAGCCGAAATCAAGACATTAACTCTTTAAACAACTCCACAAACAGCATCACCAGCTTCACACATTACTAACCAGACACTTTCTGTCATCGCCTACAGAAGCTCTTATAGGCCCTTTTCACAATGACGTCAGAAAACTTCCGCCTTTCCTCAAAGCAGTGTATACGCATTTCTGTTTAACCGTACTCACGTTAGATACTTCAGGAGAGTGCCAGAACTGGCGACCTAACAACTCGTATAAAGTTTAGAATAATAATGTTTACGTATTTACAAGGTTTTATATTTTAGTTTCGTTTAATAACGTTCTTTAACATGTAGCCTACATTAACTGGATGGGAAGCCTTATTCCAAAATGGATTAAATTCATTATTTTCGTCAAAGTTCAACAAACAACACCCAAAAAATGACAACTTGAAAGACGTTTGTTTGAAATATTTGCAAATTTATTAAAAATTAAAAACTCGCAAGTACATAATTATTCACAGCCTTTGCCACGACACTCAAGAGCCCTCTCACCTACAACTACATTTGAAACTTTTCCAAAGCAATGTTTTGGTGAAATAGCACAACATTAAAAACGAATGTGTTACCGACTTTTATCTAACGACACACATCTATAGCTAACATCAGAATTATGGAAACACAATTACAATATTGCATTCTGTATTGCGCTAAATTAATCAAGAATATAAGGACTTTTTCTATTTGCAGAAGAGAAAACTAACAACTACCGGTCCGTTATTCTAACTCCTCCACTGTAAGCTGGGTGAGAAAATACATGCTTACCTTTTATAATCAAACCTGTTCTGGCCAATGTATTTTTATCCAAGTTTAGAACGTGTTGTAAGCGAAAATTTGTCTCAAAGTCGCTGCACATCATCTAAACGTATTTCTGGCAGATGTACTGTGTTGTGTTTTATGAATGATTTAATTTTATTACTGTGATAATCATATATAGCCTATGCACACTTATTTTCTGAACCACATGTTAATGTGTAGGCCTATATTTTTATTTTATTTTTAAATGTAAACGAAAAGAGGCATGGTTGTGTTTTATATTTGGTTTGTTATAAATACACATTGAGTGAAGATGATCCAGTTATGCGTTGCCTGGACCACATTTGTGTGGCTAATAATGTTTAATATTTTTTTAATGCAAATGAAAAGAGGCAGAGTGGTGTTTTATGACATATTTCGGTTTATTGTATACATACAGGAGTAAGAGCATGTGTCTATTTTGCTTCAAACGCTTGATTTTTTCGATTTATTGAGAATAACAGAGGTTTAGATGATGAGGATTGTTTGAGTCACCATTATCGTGATCAGTGTTTGCTTTAGTTGGGCTCTTGACACTTGACTTTATAACCTTAACTTTTCTCTGATTGTTGTAAACTGTGTGTTTGATCGGACCACACTTTGTCTATCAAAAATAGTGATCTATGGCAGTGTATTATGTTGAATATCAAAGTTTTTGTGTTTATTTGTTAATGAAGAATTTGTGGAAACAATGTTTTTGGCTTTGTGGAGCAAATGTTAAAGCTTTTATTTTGAAGTAAAAAGATAAAATTAGACTCTTGGGGTAAGATGACCCAGCCATATTTGACACAGAAGGCCCAAAGTGGCATGTTACTGGTGTTATCATTTTTAAATGTAATACTTATTGTAATTAACGGGGCTATTATTTAATATTTTCATGAATTAGATGCACATTTCAGGCATCTTGACTTTCATTAAATCCTATTTGAGTGATTTCTATTATGACAAAATCTATTATGTTTTTATTATGACATATCTTCAATTAAAATATGGGCAATTAAAGAAGTAAACATTGAATTGCTTGTACATAAGTCATAAACAATTTACCTTTCAGATGATTATCTTTTAATGGGATTCAGATTTTTCTGTTATCAGTTACTCAATTATTCTATATAATATATATATATAATATTTTTAGTATTTCACATTCATGACACTTTAAAAGATATATCAATTGTAATAAGAATTATATCAAAAGTAATTAATACATTCTGTAACAGTTTATGGGGTATTATATGAAATTAGGCCTATATATATTCTACAAAGTGTGCTATCAACAACAAAGTTGGTGTTATTTATGTTAGATCAGTTTGGGTACAAAAACTTGATTAGACAAGAATTATAATTCTCTTCCAAGAATGTCTCTTTTGTACAAGTTGTTAGCACTATTAGAAGATCAGGAGCAAAATAATACCGACAGAAATACAAAAACAAACTACCAAATGACTAATTCGGCGGATTGTAATGAATCCTGTTAATGCGACGACATTCGTCTCCGCTTTCCAGATTTCCACACAGTGACACTGGGGAGCGAGCGGTTGCACAGCCCGGACTTTGATCATTTTCTTTAGTAAACAAGACTTAATATCTTCAGTAGATATCTGCACGATTAACCTCAACACTAAAACAAGTTGAAAATGCAGAAGATATGGAAAGTTCCAATTAAATCGAACACGTCAAGGTCTCGATAACAGCAGGTAAACTTCAGGATATAAACATAGACGTCTGAAAATGGTCCAAAAGTTTTTATTTTTACTGGAAATGAATCAAAGAAATTTGATTTGTGTACATATTTTGACATATTCGAGTGAGGATTAAGGTTTTCCAAACCCTGCACAGTCACTTGTGCTGATAGAGTATAAAGCGCTGTCCTGCTGATGAAGCCGTGTCTCAGCCGTGTCTCAGCCGTGTCCCAGCCGCGTCCCAGCCGTGTCTCAGCCGTGTCTCAGGTGCCGAGCCGGTCGCTCAGGTAGCTGTTGCTCTTGGAGTCCTGCAGAAGCGTGTTGGCCACGTCCAGGAACTGGTGCTCGTACGCCAGTTTATAACGCGTGTAAACGTCCTCGCAGTCACACAGAAGCTTCTTCAGATTCTGACTGGAGCTCGCCGGCGCCTTCTGATGAGACATTCTGCAAAACACACCAGTTTGACCATTAATACATTACAAACATCTGCTCTAGATAGCCATATAACATCTCTGTGAATGCACACAGGAACGCTTCAAATATACATCTAGACTGAATATTGGATATAACAAGTAATGAATAAATGTATAGAATGTGACACCACAACTATTATTATACAACCCCAAATCAGAAAAAGTTGGGACAGTATGGAAAACGCAAAAAAAAAGAAAAAAAGAAGTGATTTCTAAATTTACTTTGACTTGTATTTCATTGCAGACAATATGAACACAAAATATTTCATGTTTTGTCTGGTCAACTTCATGTCATTTGTAAATATGCATCCTTTCCTGTCATTCAGACCTGCAACACATTGTAATTATGATTTGGTACAAAAGCAGCATCCAAGAAAGGTCTAATCCTTTAGGAGCAAATATGGGCCGAGGATCGCCAGTTTGCCAACAAATACGTGAGAAAATTATTGAAATGTTTAAAAACAATGTTCCTCAAAGAAAGATAGGAAGAGATTTGGATATTTCACATTCAACAGTGCATAACATAATTAAAAGATTCAAGGAATCTGGAGGAATTTCAGTGTGTAAAGGACAAGGGCGCAAGCCTAAGCTGAACAACCGTGATCTCCGATCCCTCAGGCGGCACTGCATCAAGAATCGTCATCATCTAGAAGCCATATCACCACATGGGCTCAGGACTACTTTGGAAAACCTTTGTCAAGTACCACAATACGTAGTTACATCCAGAAATGCCAGTTAAAACTGTACAGTGCCAAAAGGAAGCCCTATGTTAACAGTGTCCAGAAGCGCCGTCGACTTCTCTGGGCTCGGAGGCATCTGGGATGGACCATCACACAGTGGAAACGTGTACTGTGGTCAGATGAATCAGTATTTCAGGTATTTTTTGGGAGGAATGGACGCCGTGTGCTCCGGACCAAAGAAGAAAAGGATCATCCAGACTGTTACCAGCAACAAGTTCAAAAGCGGCAAAGGTAACTTGCACTTCTGTGAAGGCACCATTAATGCTGAAAAGTACATAGAGATTTTGGAGCATAATATGCTGCCTTCAAGAAGACATCTTTTCCAGGGACGTCCATGCATATTTCAACAAGACAATGCAAAAGCACATTCTGCACACATTACAAAGTCCTGGCTGCGGAGGAAGAGGGTTCGGGTACTTGACTGGCCTGCCTCAGTCCCGACCTGTCTCCAATAGAGAATGTGTGGAAGACCCCGAACTGTTGCCCACCTTAAGACTTGTTTGCAGGAAGAATGGGACAAAATTACACCTGAAACACTTCATCACTTGGTGTCTTCAGTCCCTAAACGTCTTTTAAGTGTTGTGAAAAGGAATGGCAACATTACAAAGTGGTAAATGCTTTACTGTCCCAACTTTTTTTGAAATGTGTTGCAGGTCTGAATGACAGGAAAGGATGCATATTTACAAATGACATGAAGTTGACCAGACAAAACATGAAATATTTTGTGTTCATATTGTCTGCAATGAAATACAAGTCAAAGTAAATTTAGAAATCACTTCTTTTTTTTATTATTGCGTTTTCCATACTGTCCCAACTTTTTTTGATTTGGGGTTGTATTAATGAAATTATATTATAACATATTTTATTATTATTTTAATAAAAAAAAGTATCCACAATGACACCACTGACCAATTACAAGCAAGCAATGAAGATACTATATTAATAAAATAAAATATTATTTTATATTATATTATTAAAAAAATCTATATTATATTATATGAAATATGCTGTTATATTATATTATTTTAATTATACATTTTTAAAAAATATTATTTTCACTACTGACCTTTATATTTATATGATATAATGAAATAAAATAATATTTGAGTTGAAATGTTGAAATGTATATTATTACTTTAATTTCATTTACAAATATTTGACAATATATTAAGACATTGTATTTTTATGATATACTAATATAAAATAATACTTAAACAATGTATTTTATTTATTTAATTTACAAATATTTGACTCCAAATCAACCATTGACCAATTACAATCAAGTAGTAATAAAGAAAATGCTATATTAATAAAATAATATCAAGTTCGAGTTTAAATCATTTTACTATGTGTATTATTTTATTTCATTTACAAATATTTGACTAATAGACAAATTAAAAATCACAATATATTAAGATATTGTATTTGTATGAAATAATAATATAAAATACTTATTATTTAATGTATTATTTTATTACTTTTATTTTTTTTATTTCATTTACAAATATTTGACTCAGCACCATTGACTAATTACAATCAAGTAGTAATAAAAAATAAATAAAAAATATTATATTTATTTTCAAAAATAATATAAAATATTTTTTTAGTTGAAATAATTGTATAATGTGCATTATTTTATTACTTAGATTTTTTAAAATTATTTATTTAATTATTAATCAATATTATATATAAATATACTATTTGAGTTGAAATAATTTTACTATGTGTATTATTATGTGTATAAATACATAAAAATATGAAGAGAAATAAATAAATATGAACATAAATTAATTAAATATGAAGAAAAAATAAATAAACATGAGAAGAAATGAATAAATAAATAAAATATGAAATATTACATTCTAAAATAATAGAAAATATATTTTGAGTTGAAATCATTTTACAAATGTATTATTTTATTTCATTTACAAATATTTGACTAATAAAAACACAATATATTAAGATATTGTATTTATATGATATAATAATATAAAAGACTAATTATTTAATGTATTATTATATTACTTTTATTTTTTATTTCATTTACAAATATTTGACTTGACAATCAAGTAGTAATTAAAAAAAATTAATACAATATTATATTTATATTCTAAAATAATATAAAATGTTTTTTTTAAAAATGGAAATCATTTTATTATGTGCATTATTATATTACTTTGATTTATTATTTCATTATTAATCAATATTATATATACACACACTATTTGAGTTTAAATCATTTTACTATGTGTATTACGATGTGTATAAATACATAAAATATGAAGCAAAATAAATAAATACAACATGAACATAAATTAATTAATTAAATATGAAGAGAAAATAAATAAACATAAAAAATAATAAATAAATAAAATATGAAGAGGGAGAAATAAATAAATAAATATGAAGAGAAATAAATAAATAAATAAAATATGAAATATTACATTTATATTCTAAAATAATGTAAAATATATTTTGAGTTTAAATAATTTTACTATGTGTATTATTATATGTATAAATACATAAAATATGAAGCAAAATAAATAAATACAACATGAACATAAATAAATTTAAGAAATTAATAAATAAATAAAATATGAAGAGGGAGAAATAAATAAATAAATAAATATGAAGAGAAATAAATAAATAAATAAATAAAATATGAAATATTACTATATAATATACTAAATAATATAATATTATATTCTAAAATAATGTAAAAAGAGTTGAAATAATTTTATTATGTGCATTAATTTATTACTTTGCTTTTTATTTAATTATTAATCAATATTATATTATATATAAATATGCTATTTGAGTTGAATGAATTGTTTTATGTGTATTATGATAATTTGCTGAACTATTATGGTGCGTTCACACCGGACGCGATTCGCGCGAGTGATTTACATGTTAAGTCAATGCAGAGACGCGCAATGGCATTCTGTGGCGCGAAGGACGCGAATTGAGCGTTTTGAACGCGAATTTCACGCATGATTTGCGCGAGTAAACTCAAAATGTACACGCATCCACCTTCGCGCGATCAGCGCGAATTATTCACGCAAATCGCGTCCGGTGTGAACGCCACATTAGCCTCCAGAATGACTAGAAGCGTGTGATGATGGAGAGGAAGCGTCTCACCGTCTGGAGATGTCCTGGAACAGGCCTGGGGTCAGAGGTCGCTGGCGTTTGAACTCCTCCAGGTAGGTGAACTCTCCGCTCAGAATGACCTTCTGGTAGAGCAGCTCGGCCCAGTCTGGACTGAAGTCATACGCTTCGGCCAACACGAACGCCTGCCGGACGGACACGGACACGGACACACACACACACACACACACACACACACACACACACACACACACACACACACACACACACACACACACACACACAACACACACAACACACACACACACACACACACACACACACACAGACACACACACACACACACACACACACACACACACACACACACACACACACACACACACACACACACACACACACACACACACACAGCATGTCAAGCTTTTAGCAATATCAATATTCAAAAAGGTCATTCTGACTTTTTCCCCTCACAATTCTCAGAAAACTGTGAGATTCAAAAGCTGCTGTTACCTTTATTGGTCCCACTTTACTATAAGGTCTCATTTAACATCACTTATCATCAACTAACCATCAAGAATACTTCTTACTCTCAACATTTACCAATACAGATTTCATTTTTGTTTGTTTGTTAATCATTTAAGGCCATTCCAGCTCCCATGTCTACTGTCAAGGTGTGAAAAATGCTGCAAAATGTGGAGATAAATAAATAAATAAACATAAATACAAATATGGAGAAATAAACAAACAGAGAAAGCAATACATAAATAAAATATGAAGATAAAAAAAATACATAAAAAATGAAGAGACATAAATAAAATATGAAGAGAAATAAAAAATAAGTAAAATATGAAAATAAATTAATTAAATATGAAGAAAAATTGATTAATTAACATGAGGAGAAAATATGAAGATAAATAAATGAACAAAGAGAAATTAATAAATAAATACAATATGAAGAGAAATAAATAAATAAAATGAAAAATAAATAAACATGACAATAAATAAATAAAATATGAGGAGAAATAAATAAATATAATATGAAAATGAATTAATTAATTAAATATGAAGAAAAATAAATAAGAGGAATAAAATAAAATATAAAAATAAATAAATTATGAGAAATAAATAAATATAATATGAAGAAAAATAAATAAATAAAATATTTTTAAAAAATGAATTAAATATGAAGAAAAATAAACAAACATGAAGAAATTAATAAATAAATGAATTATGAAGAGAAATAAATAATATGAAAATAAATTCCTTAATTAAATATGAAGAAAAATAAACGTGACAATAAATTAATAAATAAATAAAATATGAAAGATAAATAAATAAATAAAATATACAAATTAATTAATTATTTGAATATGAAGAAAAATAAATAATGAAATGAATAAATAAATAAAATAAGAAGAGATATAAATAAAATACGACAGTAAATAAATAAACATGAAGAGAAAATATAATATGAAGAGAAATAAATAAATAAAATACAAAAATTAATAAACATGAGAAGAAATTAATAAATAAATAAAATAGGAAGATAAAGAAATAAAATATGACAGTAAATAAATAAACATGAAGAGAAAATAAAATATGAAGAGAAATAAATAAATAAACACAAATAAAATTAGTGGTTTAAAACAAACAACATACAAATACAAAAAGGTTTTTAAAGTTTATCTGTAATTTAAAATAAAATCGAAATACTTTAACCAAAATTGCAAATTGAATTGCGAGTTTATACATCCCATATGTGAGAATAAAGTCAGAATTATGATATAAGAGTCTCATTAGTTAAAGTGAGCGATCCTTCCACAGCTTTCTCAGAGTTTACTAACACAGGCTGAGAACATCAGGGCTGATGAACGCTGTACATCTCTCGTTACTTTGAGTTAAAGCATGACCTGATGTTCACAAACGACGCCTTAAAGGTCCCATGGCATGGCATTTTTCTATTATTTTATAATGTTTCCTGAGGTGTACTTCTATTGTTAGTATGACTTTTACATCATAAAATGTCATAATTTAGAAATAAAAGGCATTTTTTCTATACTGCTGTTTGCCCTGTGGCTGAATGCCCTGCTTCAAGAGGCGTGTCTGCTGTGAGACTTCAGTAAAAACGCCCACTGTTGTGATTGGCTGACATCTTTGCATTTGAAATGAGCGGAGGGGGCGTGGTTTAACGAGGTCTACGAGGCACGAGCTGCTGCCAGAGAGACGGATGGACCTGAGTTCACTTCACATCAGTTCTGTCAGTCTCAGATCAGTGAACTGTTGTAGTTACAGCATATACTTCAGGTTATTAGTCTATTTCTAGTCGGAGGGACTGTCACTCATGTCAGAAAGTTAGTAACTTTAGTAAATTATGGATCAGCGCTGACTGGTGACGCGAACCGTTTAGAACGATTCAGTCCGATTTGGTGAACTGGTTTGGTTCACTAAAAAGAACCGATTCAAAAGAATGATTCGTTCGCGAACCGGACATCACGGAGACGGAGCGATCGCTAACAAAGTTATTTATAGTAACTACTGAGTTATGAGAGGCTGTCAGTCAGCGCGAGTTTATTGTGTTTGTATCTGAGAGTTCTGAATAAACACGAGTCCCAGTCACGCCGAGTCCGTCTTCATCATTATTCTACCAACTTTGTAACACATGCAAAGTACCATTACAGCTGTCGAGATGAACGAGTTATGAGTAAGTGTTGATAATAGCATTATTTTTAAAATAAAATAAAAGCGTCAGTGACGCGCGTTGAGTACACAGCGCAAACAAAGACACAACAGCAGTAATCGAATGTAATCCAGTTTATTGTGGGGCTAGGCTGGCTAGCCCGGATATGCTCAAGCTTACCCTCCTTCTGCTTAATCTCACCCGCGTTTGGCTCCTCCGCTGTGGGCAGATGCAGTACTGGGGGTCGGGGATGTTGAAGGCCGAGCTTCGGCGTGTGTGAGGTTTATCTCTAAAGATCTGACTCTGCTGATGTTGAGCAGAAACTCATGACTGTATGCACATTTAAGAACAGATAGACGCGACGAGGACGTACAAAAACACTGACTCACAAGATAGAAATCACCGTTCTGTCTGGAGAGAGAGAGTTGCGTGTGCAGGAATAATAAATAATAAGCTACACATCAGAAATCACTGATCACAGATCAGAAGGAACTGAAGAAAGACTCCTGTTTTCATTTGTACATCCAATCACTGAGAAACTGCCAGTGTTCACTCGTTCACAAGTAACGTTAATGATCTCTCGAGCGTTCGCATGGGCGTATTAGATTCTCTGGGCGGAGGAAAGGGAGGAAACCGTTCCTGCTTGGACGTCAAACCAGGAGACTTCAGGATTGGCTCGTCTGGCCTGTCATGTTCTCAAAGGCAGAGAGAGACAGCCAGAACTCGGGTTTACACCGATCAACATTTCTATCCACTTGGGGACAATATTCAGGCTAGGGGAACTCATATTAATGTTGAAAAACCTCATAAAATGATAATTTAATGCCATGGGACCTTTAAAGGGTTAGTTCACCCAAAAATGTAAATTCTGTCATTAATGACTGAGCCTCATGTGGTTGGACACCCGTCAGACCTCTGTTCATATTCGGAACACAAATGAAGATATTTTAGTGTAAAGCTGATGCTGAGAAAGGCTTCAGATAGGCCTCCATTGGCATTCAGTACATTTACACTCACAAGACCCATAAAAGGCACTTAAAACATCGTTACAAAGTCCATCTCACCACAGTGACTCTACAATAATCTTACGATGCGACGACAATAGTATTTGTGCGCAAAAAAAATCAAAATAACGCCTTTATCCAACTTGTTCTTGTCTTCCGTGTGTGTCTCCACGACGCATCGTAAAATTATTGTAGAGCCGCTGTAGTGAGATGGACTTTGTATCGACGTCTTTAGAGTCTTTTAAGGGTCTTGAGAGTGTAAAGTTGAGCCAATGGAGGCCTTTCAGAGCATCAGATTTACACTAAAATATCTTCATTTGTGTCTGAAGATGAACGGAGGTCTGACGGGTGTCCAACCACATGAGGGTGAGGAATTAAT
>NC_137121.1:3647157-3719657 GCF_949357685.1 Gobio gobio
AAACAAACAAAATAATAATAAAATTTCAATTTTTCACAGTAAAATAAAATGTAACATTTAAGGAAAATGTAAAAACTAATAATAAATAACAATTATCATTATTATTATTACTATTAAAATGAAACAAAATAATATCACCTAAAAATATAACTGTAAAATAAAAATATCTAATATTTAATAATAAATAATAATTGATATTATTAAAAAAAACTAATAAAATAGTACCATTGTAATATTTCACAGTAAAATACAAAATCTAATATTTAAGAAAAATTTAAATAATAACAACAAGATTAATAAATAATAATAATTATGATTACTAAAAAAAAAATCAAAACATAATATCTCAAAGCAAAATAAAAATCTAACATTTAATAAAAATGTAAATAATAATAATTATTATTTTATTTAATAGTAATTTATGGCTGTCTTAATTTCTTCATTTTCAAACATGAAACTATCAAGCTTTTATTTTGGCAGAAAACTGTACTATATATTCACATAATTAAAAAAAAAACATTTGCTACAATAAAGTCGTATTGTGATATCACAATTTATCATGCAGCCCTAGATAATTATATAAATTATGATGTGAATTAGGTCAGAATAGAGAATAGAATTCATATTTCACTCAAACACAGGGAGATTCTTAGTGCAGATGCAGAAAAATGAAAAGCAAATAATGCACATTGATTGACTTTCTTCTGTGTATTTAATTATTCTGGTCTCGTGCAGAGAATTATGGGTAATGTAGTTTGTTTGCACAATCCTATTACCTATCCTATTTTATGGCAAGCTTTATTGCTTCTTCTTTAAGAGTACATAAAACCTTCTTTAAGAGACTAAAACACGGGTTACAGCAGATTTGTGATGGCGTGATGGCCACTCGCCTCATTTATGATCAGGCAGTCGATGGGCAGCTCTGCTAACTGTGCGACTCTGCGTGCCTGCGTGAAGAGCCCGAGGTCCTGCAGCTCGTCCATCATCCTCCGGCTCTCCCTCTGCAGGCCAGCGCTGGAATAATCCTCCAGAAGACACGCTGACAGCGGCACAGGTGTATCGGCCAACACCTGGCTCAGCTGACTCAGCTTCTTAAAGTCCAGACCTGCAGAATAAAAACACTCTTTTCTTACTTTCCCCAAACTTTTCAATGGTAGTGTATCAGTTTCCACAAAAATACAAACTGTTTCCACATTGATAATAATAAGAAATGTGTCTTGAGCATCAAATCATCATATGAGAATGATTTCTGAAGGGTCATGAGACACTGAAGACTGGAGTGATGATGCTGATGAATTCAGCTTTGATCTCAGGAATAAATTACATTTTACTATATATTCACATAGAAAACAGTTGTTTAAAATTCTAATAATATTTCACAAAATTATACATTTTACTATAAAAAGGTAATTGTGACGTTTTTCCTCACAATTGTTAGTTTCTCTCTCTCTCTCTCTCAAAAAAAGTCAAAATTGTGATATAAAATGAAAATTCTCACAAATCTTACTTTTCTCCCAATTCCAAGTTAAACTTAGAATTGAGAGAAAAAAGTCAGAATTTAGAGTTATAAACTTAGAATTGTGAGGAAAAGTCAGAATTTAGAGTTATAAATTTAGAATTGTGAGAAAAAGTCCGAATTTAGAGTTATAAATTTAGAATTGAGAGAAAAGTCAGGATTTAGAGTTATAACCTTAGAATTGTGAGAAAAAAAAGTCAGGATTTAGAGTTATAAACTTAGAATTGAGAAAAAAAAGTCAGGATTTAGAGTTATAAACTCAGAATTGTGAGAAAAAGTCTGAATTTAGAGTTATAAACTCAGAATTGTGAGAAAAAGTCCGAATTTAGAGTTATAAACTTAGAATTGAGAGAAAAAAGTCAGAATTTAGAGTTATAAACTTAGAATTGAGAGAAAAAGTCAGAATTTAGAGTTATAAACTTAGAATTGAGAAAAAAAAGTCAGGATTTAGAGTTATAAACTCAGAATTGTGAGAAAAAGTCCGAATTTAGAGTTATAAATTTAGAATTGTGAGAAAAAGTCAGAATTTAGAGTTATAAACTTAGAATTGTGAGAAAAAAGTCAGAATTTAGAGTTATAACCTCAAAATTGAGAGAAAAAGTCAGAATTTAGAGTTATAAACTTAGAATTGTGAGGAAAAGTCAGAATTTAGAGTTATAAACTTAGAATTGTGAGAAAAAAGTCAGAATTTAGAGTTATAACCTCAGAATTGAGAGAAAAAGTCAGAATTTAGAGTTATAAACTTAGAATTGAGAGAAAAAGTCAGGATTTAGAGTTATAAACTCAGAATTGTGAGAAAAAGTCAGAATTTAGAGTTATAAACTTAGAATTGTGAGAAAAAGTCAGAATTTAGAGTTATAAACTTAGAATTGAGAAAAAAAAGTCAGGATTTAGAGTTATAAACTCAGAATTGTGAGAAAAAGTCAGAATTTAGAGTTATAAACTTAGAATTGTGAGAAAAAAGTCAGAATTTAGAGTTATAACCTCAGAATTGAGAGAAAAAGTCAGAATTTAGAGTTATAAACTTAGAATTGTGAGGAAAAGTCAGAATTTAGAGTTATAAACTTAGAATTGAGAGAAAAAGTCAGAATTTAGAGTTATAAACTTAGAATTGTGAGAAAAAAGTCAGAATTTAGAGTTATAACCTCAGAATTGAGAGAAAAAGTCAGAATTTAGAGTTATAAACTTAGAATTGTGAGGAAAAGTCAGAAATTAAAGTTATAAACTTAGAATTGAGAAAAAAAAGTCAGGATTTAGAGTTATAAACTCAGAATTGTGAGAAAAAGTCCGAATTTAGAGTTATAAATTTAGAATTGTGAGAAAAAGTCTGAATTTAGAGTTATAAACTCAGAATTGTGAGAAAAAGTCCGAATTTAGAGTTATAAACTTAGAATTGTGAGAAAAAAGTCAGAATTTAGAGTTATAACCTCAGAATTGAGAGAAAAAGTCAGAATTTAGAATTATAAACTTAGAATTGTGAGGAAAAGTCAGAATTTAGAGTTATAAACTTAGAATTGAGAGAAAAAGTCAGAATTTAGAGTTATAAACTTAGAATTGTGAGGAAAAGTCAGAATTTAGAGTTATAAACTTAGAATTGTGAGGAAAAGTCAGAATTTAGAGTTATAACCTCAGAATTGAGAGAAAAAGTCAGAATTTAGAGTTATAACCTCAGAATTGAGAGAAAAAAGTCAGAATTTAGAGTTATAACCTCAGAATTGAGAGAAAAAGTCAGAATTTAGAGTTATAACCTTAGAATTGTGAGGAAAAGTCAGAATTTAGAGTTATAACCTTAGAATTGAGAGAAAAAGTCAGAATTTAGAGTTATAAACTTAGAATTGTGAGGAAAAGTCAGAATTTAGAGTTATAAACTTAGAATTGAGAGAAAAAGTCAGAATTTAGAGTTATAACCTCAGAATTGAGAGAAAAAGTCAGAATTTAGAGTTATAACCTTAGAATTGAGAGAAAAAGTCAGAATTTAGAGTTATAAACTTAGAATTGTGAGGAAAAGTCAGAATTTAGAGTTATAAACTTAGAATTGAGAGAAAAAGTCAGAATTTAGAGTTATAAATTTAGAATTGTGAGAAAAAGTCCGAATTTAGAGTTATAACCTCCGAATTGAGAGAAAAAGTCAGAATTTAGAGTTATAACCTCAGAATTGAGAGAAAAAGTCAGAATTTAGAGTTATAACCTCAGAATTGAGAGAAAAAAGTCAGAATTTAGAGTTATAACCTCAGAATTGAGAGAAAAAGTCAGAATTTAGAGTTATAAACTTAGAATTGTGAGGAAAAGTCAGAACTTAGAGTTATAAACTTAGAATTGTGAGGAAAAGTCAGAATTTAGAGTTATAAACTTAGAATTGAGAGAAAAAGTCAGAATTTAGAGTTATAAATTTAGAATTGTGAGAAAAAGTCCGAATTTAGAGTTATAAACTTAGAATTGTGAGAAAAAAGTCAGAATTTAGAGTTATAAACTCAGAATTGAGAGAAAAAGTCAGAATTTAGAGTTATAAACTTAGAATTGAGAGAAAAAGTCAAAATTTAGAGTTATAAATTTAGAATTGTGAGAAAAAGTCAGAATTTGGAGTTATAAACTTAGAATTGTGAGAAAAAAGTCCGAATTTAGAGTTATAACCTCAGAATTGAGAGAAAAAGTCAGAATTTAGAGTTATAAACTTAGAATTGTGAGGAACAGTCAGAATTTAGAGTTATAAACTTAGAATTGTGGAAAAAAAGTCAGAATTTAGAGTTATAAACTCAGAATTGAGAGAAAAAAGCCAGAATTTAGAGTTATAAACTTAGAATTGTGAGGAAAAGTCAGAATTTAGAGTTATAAACTTAGAATTGAGAGAAAAAAGTCACAATTTAGAGTTATAAACTCAGAATTGAGAGAAAAAGTCAGAATTTAGAGTTATAAACTTAGAATTGAGAGAAAAAGTCAGAATTTAGAGTTATAAACTTAGAATTGAGAGAAAAAAGTCAGAATTTAGAGTTATAAACTTAGAATTGAGAGAAAAAAGTCAGAATTTAGAGTTATAAACTTAGAATTGAGAGAAAAAGTCAGAATTTAGAGTTATAAACTCAGAATTGTGAGAAAAAGTCCGAATTTAGAGTTATAAACTTAGAATTGAGAGAAAAAAGTCAGAATTTAGAGTTATAAACTTAGAATTGAGAGAAAAAGTCAGAATTTAGAGTTATAAACTTAGAATTGAGAAAAAAAAGTCAGGATTTAGAGTTATAAACTCAGAATTGTGAGAAAAAGTCAGAATTTAGAGTTATAAACTTAGAATTGTGAGAAAAAAGTCAGAATTTAGAGTTATAACCTCAGAATTGAGAGAAAAAGTCAGAATTTAGAGTTATAAACTTAGAATTGTGAGGAAAAGTCAGAATTTAGAGTTATAAACTTAGAATTGAGAAAAAAAAGTCAGGATTTAGAGTTATAAACTCAGAATTGTGAGAAAAAGTCAGAATTTAGAGTTATAAACTTAGAATTGTGAGAAAAAAGTCAGAATTTAGAGTTATAACCTCAGAATTGAGAGAAAAAGTCAGAATTTAGAGTTATAAACTTAGAATTGTGAGGAAAAGTCAGAATTTAGAGTTATAAACTTAGAATTGAGAAAAAAAAGTCAGGATTTAGAGTTATAAACTCAGAATTGTGAGAAAAAGTCAGAATTTAGAGTTATAAACTTAGAATTGTGAGAAAAAAGTCAGAATTTAGAGTTATAACCTCCGAATTGAGAGAAAAAGTCAGAATTTAGAGTTATAACCTCAGAATTGAGAGAAAAAGTCAGAATTTAGAGTTATAACCTCAGAATTGAGAGAAAAAAGTCAGAATTTAGAGTTATAACCTCAGAATTGAGAGAAAAAGTCAGAATTTAGAGTTATAAACTTAGAATTGTGAGGAAAAGTCAGAACTTAGAGTTATAAACTTAGAATTGTGAGGAAAAGTCAGAGTTATAAACTTAGAATTGAGAGAAAAAGTCAGAATTTAGAGTTATAAATTTAGAATTGTGAGAAAAAGTCCGAATTTAGAGTTATAAACTTAGAATTGTGAGAAAAAAGTCAGAATTTAGAGTTATAAACTCAGAATTGAGAGAAAAAGTCAGAATTTAGAGTTATAAACTTAGAATTGAGAGAAAAAGTCAAAATTTAGAGTTATAAATTTAGAATTGTGAGAAAAAGTCAGAATTTGGAGTTATAAACTTAGAATTGTGAGAAAAAAGTCCGAATTTAGAGTTATAACCTCAGAATTGAGAGAAAAAGTCAGAATTTAGAGTTATAAACTTAGAATTGTGAGGAACAGTCAGAATTTAGAGTTATAAACTTAGAATTGTGGAAAAAAAGTCAGAATTTAGAGTTATAAACTCAGAATTGAGAGAAAAAAGCCAGAATTTAGAGTTATAAACTTAGAATTGTGAGGAAAAGTCAGAATTTAGAGTTATAAACTTAGAATTGAGAGAAAAAAGTCACAATTTAGAGTTATAAACTCAGAATTGAGAGAAAAAGTCAGAATTTAGAGTTATAAACCTAGAATTGAGAGAAAAAGTCAGAATTTAGAGTTATAAACTTAGAATTGAGAGAAAAAAGTCAGAATTTAGAGTTATAAACTTAGAATTGAGAGAAAAAAGTCAGAATTTAGAGTTATAAACTTAGAATTGAGAGAAAAAGTCAGAATTTAGAGTTATAAACTCAGAATTGTGAGAAAAAGTCCGAATTTAGAGTTATAAACTTAGAATTGAGAGAAAAAAGTCAGAATTTAGAGTTATAAACTTAGAATTGAGAGAAAAAGTCAGAATTTAGAGTTATAAACTTAGAATTGAGAAAAAAAAGTCAGGATTTAGAGTTATAAACTCAGAATTGTGAGAAAAAGTCAGAATTTAGAGTTATAAACTTAGAATTGTGAGAAAAAAGTCAGAATTTAGAGTTATAACCTCAGAATTGAGAGAAAAAGTCAGAATTTAGAGTTATAAACTTAGAATTGTGAGGAAAAGTCAGAATTTAGAGTTATAAACTTAGAATTGAGAAAAAAAAGTCAGGATTTAGAGTTATAAACTCAGAATTGTGAGGAAAAAGTCAGAATTTAGAGTTATAAACTTAGAATTGTGAGAAAAAAGTCAGAATTTAGAGTTATAACCTCAGAATTGAGAGAAAAAGTCAGAATTTAGAGTTATAAACTTAGAATTGTGAGGAAAAGTCAGAATTTAGAGTTATAAACTTAGAATTGAGAAAAAAAAGTCAGGATTTAGAGTTATAAACTCAGAATTGTGAGAAAAAGTCAGAATTTAGAGTTATAAACTTAGAATTGTGAGAAAAAAGTCAGAATTTAGAGTTATAACTCAGAATTGAGAGAAAAAGTCAGAATTTAGAGTTATAAACTTAGAATTGTGAGGAAAAGTCAGAAATTAAAGTTATAAACTTAGAATTGAGAAAAAAAAGTCAGGATTTAGAGTTATAAACTCAGAATTGTGAGAAAAAGTCCGAATTTAGAGTTATAAATTTAGAATTGTGAGAAAAAGTCTGAATTTAGAGTTATAAACTCAGAATTGTGAGAAAAAGTCCGAATTTAGAGTTATAAACTTAGAATTGTGAGAAAAAAGTCAGAATTTAGAGTTATAACCTCAGAATTGAGAGAAAAAGTCAGAATTTAGAGTTATAAACTTAGAATTGTGAGGAAAAGTCAGAATTTAGAGTTATAAACTTAGAATTGAGAGAAAAAGTCAGAATTTAGAGTTATAAACTTAGAATTGTGAGGAAAAGTCAGAATTTAGAGTTATAACCTCAGAATTGAGAGAAAAAGTCAGAATTTAGAGTTATAACCTCAGAATTGAGAGAAAAAAGTCAGAATTTAGAGTTATAACCTCAGAATTGAGAGAAAAAGTCAGAATTTAGAGTTATAACCTCAGAATTGAGAGAAAAAGTCAGAATTTAGAGTTATAACCTCAGAATTGAGAGAAAAAGTCAGAATTTAGAGTTATAACCTCAGAATTGAGAGAAAAAAGTCAGAATTTAGAGTTATAACCTTAGAATTGTGAGGAAAAGTCAGAATTTAGAGTTATAACCTTAGAATTGAGAGAAAAAGTCAGAATTTAGAGTTATAAACTTAGAATTGTGAGGAAAAGTCAGAATTTAGAGTTATAAACTTAGAATTGAGAGAAAAAGTCAGAATTTAGAGTTATAACCTCAGAATTGAGAGAAAAAGTCAGAATTTAGAGTTATAACCTTAGAATTGAGAGAAAAAGTCAGAATTTAGAGTTATAAACTTAGAATTGTGAGGAAAAGTCAGAATTTAGAGTTATAAACTTAGAATTGAGAGAAAAAGTCAGAATTTAGAGTTATAAATTTAGAATTGTGAGAAAAAGTCCGAATTTAGAGTTATAACCTCCGAATTGAGAGAAAAAGTCAGAATTTAGAGTTATAACCTCAGAATTGAGAGAAAAAGTCAGAATTTAGAGTTATAACCTCAGAATTGAGAGAAAAAAGTCAGAATTTAGAGTTATAACCTCAGAATTGAGAGAAAAAGTCAGAATTTAGAGTTATAAACTTAGAATTGTGAGGAAAAGTCAGAACTTAGAGTTATAAACTTAGAATTGTGAGGAAAAGTCAGAATTTAGAGTTATAAACTTAGAATTGAGAGAAAAAGTCAGAATTTAGAGTTATAAATTTAGAATTGTGAGAAAAAGTCCGAATTTAGAGTTATAAACTTAGAATTGTGAGAAAAAAGTCAGAATTTAGAGTTATAAACTCAGAATTGAGAGAAAAAGTCAGAATTTAGAGTTATAAACTTAGAATTGAGAGAAAAAGTCAAAATTTAGAGTTATAAATTTAGAATTGTGAGAAAAAGTCAGAATTTGGAGTTATAAACTTAGAATTGTGAGAAAAAAGTCCGAATTTAGAGTTATAACCTCAGAATTGAGAGAAAAAGTCAGAATTTAGAGTTATAAACTTAGAATTGTGAGGAACAGTCAGAATTTAGAGTTATAAACTTAGAATTGTGGAAAAAAAGTCAGAATTTAGAGTTATAAACTCAGAATTGAGAGAAAAAAGCCAGAATTTAGAGTTATAAACTTAGAATTGTGAGGAAAAGTCAGAATTTAGAGTTATAAACTTAGAATTGAGAGAAAAAAGTCACAATTTAGAGTTATAAACTCAGAATTGAGAGAAAAAGTCAGAATTTAGAGTTATAAACTTAGAATTGAGAGAAAAAGTCAGAATTTAGAGTTATAAACTTAGAATTGAGAGAAAAAAGTCAGAATTTAGAGTTATAAACTTAGAATTGAGAGAAAAAAGTCAGAATTTAGAGTTATAAACTTAGAATTGAGAGAAAAAGTCAGAATTTAGAGTTATAAACTCAGAATTGAGAGAAAAAGTCAGAATTTAGAGTTTTAAACTTAGAATTGAGAGAAAAAAGTCAGAATTTAGAGTTATAAACTCAGAATTGAGAGAAAAAGTCAGAATTTAGAGTTATAAACTTAGAATTGTGAGGAACAGTCAGAATTTAGAGTTATAAACTTAGAATTGTGGAAAAAAAGTCAGAATTTAGAGTTATAAACTTAGAATTGTGAGAAAAAAGTCAGAATTTAGAGTTATAAACTCAGAATTGAGAGAAAAAGTCAGAATTTAGAGTTATAAACTTAGAATTGAGAGAAAAAAGTCAGAATTTAGAGTTATAAACTCAGAATTGAGAGAAAAAGTCAGAATTTAGAGTTATAAACTTAGAATTGTGAGGAACAGTCAGAATTTAGAGTTATAAACTTAGAATTGTGGAAAAAAAGTCAGAATTTAGAGTTATAAACTTAGAATTGAGAGAAAAAGTCAGAATTTAGAGTTATAAATTTAGAATTGAGAGAAAAAGTCAGAATTTAGAGTTATAAACTTAGAATTGAGAGAAAAAAGTCAGAATTTAGAGTTATAAACTTAGAATTGTGAGGAACAGTCAGAATTTAGAGTTATAAACTTAGAATTGTGGAAAAAAAGTCAGAATTTAGAGTTATAAACTTAGAATTGTGAGAAAAAAGTCAGAATTTAGAGTTATAAACTCAGAATTGAGAGAAAAAGTCAGAATTTAGAGTTATAAACTTAGAATTGAGAGAAAAAAGTCAGAATTTAGAGTTATAAACTCAGAATTGAGAGAAAAAGTCAGAATTTAGAGTTATAAACTTAGAATTGTGAGGAACAGTCAGAATTTAGAGTTATAAACTTAGAATTGTGGAAAAAAAGTCAGAATTTAGAGTTATAAACTTAGAATTGAGAGAAAAAGTCAGAATTTAGAGTTATAAATTTAGAATTGAGAGAAAAAGTCAGAATTTAGAGTTATAAACTTAGAATTGAGAGAAAAAAGTCAGAATTTAGAGTTATAAACTCAGAATTGAGAGAAAAAGTCAGAATTTAGAGTTATAAACTTAGAATTGAGAGAAAAAGTCAGAATTTAGAGTTATAAACTTAGAATTGAGAGAAAAAAGTCAGAATTTAGAGTTATAAACTTAGAATTGAGAGAAAAAAGTCAGAATTTAGAGTTATAAACTTAGAATTGAGAGAAAAAAGTCAGAATTTAGAGTTATAAACTTAGAATTGAGAGAAAAAAGTCAGAAATTAAAGTTATAAACTTAGAATTGAGAGAAAAAAGTCAGAATATAGAGTTATAAACTCAGAATTGAGAGAAAAAGTCAGAATTTAGAGTTATAAATTTAGAATTGTGAGAAAAAGTCAGAATTTAGAGTTATAAACTCAGAATTGAGAGAAAAAGTCAGAATTTAGAGTTTTAAACTTAGAATTGAGAGAAAAAAGTCAGAATATAGAGTTATAAACTCAGAATTGAGAGAAAAAGTCAGAATTTAGAGTTATAAATTTAGAATTGTGAGAAAAAGTCAGAATTTAGAGTTATAAACTCAGAATTGAGAGAAAAAGTCAGAATTTAGAGTTTTAAACTTAGAATTGAGAGAAAAAAGTCAGAATATAGAGTTATAAACTCAGAATTGAGAGAAAAAGTCAGAATTTAGAGTTATAACCTTAGAATTGTGAGAAAAAAAAGTCAGGATTTAGAGTTATAAACTCAGAATTGTGAGAAAAAGTCAGAATTTAGAGTTATAAACTTAGAATTGAGAGAAAAGTCAGGATTTAGAGTTATAAACTTAGAATTGAGAGAAAAAAAGTCAGAATTTAGAGTTATAAACTTAGAATTGAGAGAAAAAAGTCAGAATTTAGAGTTATAAACTTAGAATTGAGAGAAAAAAGTCAGAATTTAGAGTTATAAACTTAGAATTGAGAGAAAAAAGTCAGAATTTAGAGTTATAAACTTAGAATTGTGAGAAAAGTCAGGATTTAGAGTTATAAACTTAGAATTGAGAGAAAAAAAGTCAGAATTTAGAGTTATAAACTTAGAATTGAGAGAAAAAAGTCAGAATTTAGAGTTATAAATTTAGAATTGTGAGGAAAAGTCAGAATTTAGAGTTATAAACTTGAAAACAAGCTTCCATACCAAAAAAGACTTCCTTCATGTAAATGAATGGCCAAAAATGCCAAAAATGCCCCCTTAAATATTCCACACTTGATTATATGAACCCTTGTGACCAGTGTTGGGGAAAGTTACTTTGAAAAGTAATGCATTACAATATTGCGTTACGCCCTTAAAAAGTAACTAATTGAGTAACTTAGTTACTTTTTAAGAAAAGTAATGCGTTACGTTACTTTTGCGTTACTTTTTCTCACCTGGGCTGGGCTTGTTTTTGTTTTTGTTTTGTTTTTATAACAAAAAAGTTCTATTTTTGTGCAACGGTAAAGACCTCTTCATACCAAAATTGAAATAATAAGCCCCAGACTGAGGTAAAAATGCAGATTCCCGCATGAACACTAGAGGGCGCAGCTCTGGATAATGAGAGAATAGGACGCAGGAGAAAAAAGTTACACCAATAAAAACTAAAAATCTAGTAATTTTCATCATCAAAAATGCCGATACCGATTTTTTTTTCATCAGCCTTAGCCGATGACGATACGGGCTGCCGCTTTTCTTGAGCCGATATTTGGAGCCGATACTGCTTTTGCTCCCTCAATTTAAATCATAAAAATGACACAATGATCATGATGATAATTTAAAATTTACAATTTAAAAAAGGAACATTTATTGAACTAAAAAAAACTATATTTAACAAATAGTAAAAACAGGTGAGGTAGAACAAGAAAAAAAAAAGAGTTCAGTGGTGAAAATAAATTCTGAAAATAAATATTTAAGCATAAATAAAATAATTACACTATTGCACACAGTATCAACAAGCAAGCAGCATAATAAAGTGCACACTGACTGCACTATACTTCATTTAAAACTATTTACAACCTAGTCATTTAATGGTTACACTCTAAAAAATGCTGGGTTAAAAATAACCCAAGTTGGGTTGAATATGGACTAACGCAGCAGTTGGGTTGTTTTGACCCAGCGGTTGGGTTAAATGTTTGCTTAAAACAACCAAATTGATGGGTTAGTCCATATTCAACCCAACTTGGGTTATTTTTAACCCAGCATTGTTTAGAGTGTAGGTGCACTTCACTTAATCTCTTGTAGAGCAACACCAGCGGCAATTCAGGAAAAAATCTCCCAATGCTCCACGTGAAACTTCAGTCTTTCCACCTTTTACCATCGTGTCAATTCTCAATTGATTTTGATTAAAGGGTTAGTTCACCCAAAAATGTAAATTCTGTCATTAATGACTGAGCCTCATGTCGTTGGACACCCGTCAGACCTCCGTTCATCTTCAGACACAAATGAAGATATTTTAGTGTAAATCTGATGCTCTGAAAGGCCTCCATTGGCTCAATTTACACTCTCAAGACCCTTAAAAGACACTAAAGACGTCGTTACAAAGTCCATCTCACTACAGTGGTTCTACAATAACTTTATGAATCAGCGATAATAGTTTTTGTGCGCAAAAAAACCCTAAATAACGACTTAAATAGTGATGACGATTTCAAAACACGGCATCATGAAGCTTCGAAGCGTTATGAATCAGTGAGTCGATTCATGATTCGGATCGCGTGTCAAACTGCCAAACTGCTGAAATTTAGCGATTCAAACTGCTGAATCGACTCACTGATTCATAACGCTTCAAACCGCTGAATCGACTCACTGATTCATAACGATCCAAACCGCTGAATCGACTCACTGATTCATAACGCTTCGAAGCTTCATGAGGCCGTGTTTTGAAATCGTCATCACTATATAAGTCGTTATTTAGGGTTTTTTGCGCACAAAAACTATTGTCGCCGATTCATAAAGTTGTTGTAGAACCACTGTAGTGAGATGGACTTTGTAACTTTAGTCTTTAGTGTCTTTTAAGGGTCTTGAGAGTGTAAAGTGCATTGAGCCAATGGAGGCCTTTCAGAGCATCAGATTTACACTAAAATATCTTCATTTGTGTCTGAAGATGAACGGAGGTCTGACGGGTGTCCAACCACATGAGGGTGAGGAATTAATGACAGAATTTTCATTTTTGGTGAACTAACCCTTTAATATGCGCGAGGGAGAGCAAGACAGTTTGAAGACGGTGAGAGCTGCCCTGTGGACGCCTGTTTGTAAATAATGCAGGGAAAAAAATATCGGAGAACGCAGCAGCCTCATATCGGCCGATACACGTAAAAATATCGGCCTAACACTAGTTCCGACGCCCATGTGTTTCCCCCAACACTGGTTGTGACTGTGGTGAAAACTGACCGTTGGATTTGAGCAGGCGCTCCATGTCCACCAGCAGCTGGAGCAGCCGCCGCAGCTCATACTGAGTCCTGCTCTGCTTCAGGAGCGTCAGAAGCAGGGCCGAGGCCTGAGACTCCACCCACTGGACCGGCAGAACATCTGAACTCAACACCACACTGCTGCTCCGCAACTACACACACACACACACACACACACACACACACACACACAAGCGTTAGCAGACACACGAGCGGCCCAGGAGAAAGAGAGCTGAGTGAGGCGGGCGAGCTTACATTGAGGAGGCACTTCTGGAACTCCAGCAGTTTGTCTTTGGCGCGCTGATAGTCTTTGTAGTCGGAGCAGAACTCATACATATTCAGCATGTAAATGAGCGGAGACTCCTGCCACACAAATTACATTTCAGAAACAACACTGCCATTCAGAATCAACACTAGGGCTGCACGAGTTGGGGAAAATATCTAATTGCGATTATTCTGGTTAAAGGGGTCATAGAATGACATTTTTGTACAAGTTAATATGATTCTTTAGTGTCTAAATGAAAAGTTTGTAATATACTTTAATTAAAAATTCTCATTAGTATTGTAAGAAAACACTCATTTTACCTGGTCAAAACCAGCTCAGTTTTCAGCAAGTCATTTCAGTGTATGTGACTTTAAATGATAATGAGCTTTGCTGACCCCGCCCCCTCTGCTCTGTGGGGCGTTCGGTTCGACCCGACACAACACCACAACACACGTGGAGTGTTGCCTTGACAACATTTGAGGGTATATTTTCGAGAAATAATGGCAACGGGAGTCTCTGAGGACACATCTGAGCAACCTTATCATTTTGAACCGGAGTCGGACCAGGAACAGATGACGAACGTTTCTGAATGGTTGGTTAACGTCATGTCACTTTGATCTATCTTTGTACTGGCAGAGTAGTGTAGTTGCTGTGTTTACTGATGTGTTAGTTCATTGACAGATTGATGTTATGTTATAAGATTTTTTTTTTACATTACTTCTTAATCAGTAACAGACACCGTTATAAACCATGTACAAAAGTAAGCTTAGTGTAGTGTTACCACGTTAACTTTATCACCCGAGTACACAGTTTGTAATAAACATAACGCGTTGTTCATTATAAACGTGGGATTATGAATTATATTGAGAACGTCATACACAGAAAGCATGCCGTAATGTAACTTACCCTGTAAACTTTAGCCTCATTCATCGTGAAGCGTGCAAGTGATTTGCAAAGATTAATATAAAGGTTAATAAAACGTTACACTCACTTCTTCCTGAGGTGCAGCAGGAACACGATCCTTTTTTCAAGAGCAGCTTATTAGCAAAACCTGCTTTATACTGACGCTCGTTTATAAAGCAGTCTGCTGAGAAATGATTGCGCAAACATTGACGTTGATCGGGGGGAATATTCCCTTCTAAAACAAAACTCAGCAGCCTCTGGGTCTTCAGTGGTTCGGATTTAGGAACATCAAAATGACTGCTGTGTTCGTTATTACACCCAACAACACAACACCACAATCGCTTAGACGCCATTCTGCTGCAGAGTATCAACAATGGCGGACTGATGACCGCTCGCTCAGGGTCTGTGTTGAAACGCTGCTGTCAATCAACAATCTTGGGAGGGGCTTAACACCGTGTAACGTTTGAGACAGGGGTAACTTTGAGACAGGGGAAAATATATAAGGAGATTAAAAAAAAACACTGGATGTATTTTCATCATTATAGGATGGTTGTGTACAGGCACTGCCAACACACATTTCCGTATAATCAACTTGTAAAAGTGCATGTACCATTCTATGACCCCTTTAAGATTGCGATTTAAAATGCGATTATTATTTATTTATTTTTACAAATGAAAAGTGTGTATATAACATTTTGTGTTTATATATGAAATGTGACTAATAAAATGATTATTATTATTGCTAAATAAAAATAAGAAAAATTACTATTACACTAACATTCATTAAAAAAAAAAAATTAAGAATAAATATAACAGTATAATAATAATATTTGACAGAAAACTAAAAATTATGGGTTACCTGTTAATTTGCAGACAGCCTATGGCTAAAAATCATTAGAAAGGTCTAAGGATTTACTGTAAAAAAAACAATTACTATTATACGAATCTGTGCTTTTTATCTGTGATATCAATTTCTTAAAGTCTATGTCTTTAATATGAAATTTGAGCCTCTTATGCATCCACTGTGGGGATTAAAACTCCTGTACATGAAGAAAAACATATGGATTGTCATATACATTTATTTAGAGAGAAGTTTTATTTTTCTTATTTTCTACCCAATAGTGTAATTCATACTGGAGGCCAGAGGGCGCCCTCGAGCACAAACGGCACATTTGCGCCAGAGAAGTAATCGTTTGTTTTCAGGAAATCCTTAAAGGGTTAGTTCACCCAAAAATGTAAATTCTGTCATTAATGACTGACCCTCATGTGGTTGGACACCCGTCAGACCTCCGTTCATCTTCAGACACAAATGAAGATATTTTAGTGTAAATCTGATGCTCTGAAAGGCCTCCATTGGCTCAACTTTACACTCTCAAGACCCTTAAAAGACACTAAAGACTAAAGTTACAAAGTCCATCTCACTACAGTGGCTCTACAATAACTTTATGAATCGGCGATAATAGTTTTTGTGCGCAAAAAAACCCTAAATAACGACTTATATAGTGATGACGATTTCAAAACACGGCATCATGAAGCTTCGAAGCGTTATGAATCAGTGAGTCGATTCAGCAGTTTGAAGCGTTATGAATCAGTGAGTCGATTCAGCAGTTTGAAGCGTTATGAATCAGTGAGTCGATTCAGCAGTTTGAAGCGTTATGAATCAGTGAGTCGATTCAGCAGTTTGAAGCGTTATGAATCAGTGAGTCGATTCAGCAGTTTGAATCGCCAAATTTCAGCAGTTTGACACGCGATCCGAATCATGAATCGACTCACTGATTCATAACGCTTCGAAGCTTCATGAGGCCGTGTTTTGAAATCGTCATCACTATATAAGTCGTTATTTAGGGTTTTTTTGCGCACAAAAACTATTCTCGCCGATTCATAAAGTTATTGTAGAGTCACTGTAGTGAGATGGACTTTGTAACGACGTCTTTAGTGTCTTTTAAGGGTCTTGAGAGTGTAAAGTGCCATTGAGCCAATGGAGGCCTATCTGAAGCCTTTCAGAGCATCAGATTTACACTAAAATATCTTCATTTGTGTCTGAAGATGAACGGAGGTCTGACGGGTGTCCAACCACATGAGGGTGAGGAATTAATGACAGAATTTACATTTTTGGGTGAACGAACCCTTTAATGTGACGCTCGCGCTGTATGCTGAATAAAATGAATATAGAAACGCTTTGACTGATTAAACATGAAGATAATACTTCTGTGATATGGTGTATTGAGTTCTCCAAGCCTTCTCGGCTATTTTCATAATAATAAAGTATGCAGTGCTGATTGACATTCTGTGATAAGAAGCCACATCTGCTCGACTGACGATATATAGAGAGTTAAAACCTGTTATTAAACGTTTATTTGGTTGGACAACAGGTTAATGAACGCTTCGCATTACGTTACTAGTTTGTGTTACTCAAACTCTAGTGCTTTCAGACGGAGCAGCGTTTCCTGATCTCAGATCAGCTCTTCACACACACGCTGGGCCTTTATTTATTTCATTAAAATCGCAGCCTTTGCGCTTTCATAATCGCACATAAGCCAAATCGCGATTGCAGTTCGATTTCGATTAATCGTGCAGCCCTAATCAACACTTTCATATTCAATCAGTCTCGTCCAATCAGAGCGTCTCTTACCCTCTGGAACAGCTGGAAGCCACGAATCAGAGGCCTGATCTTGCTCCTGCACAGGAGGATCTTCCACAAGATGGAGAGGTCATGGAGGTTCCACACGTGATGGGCGGGGCTCTCGTTGATGTGGGCGGTGGCTTCCTGAGTGACATCATCATCGACAGATGTCAGGATCCACACGCAGAGGCACTGCAGCAGCTCCGCGCCCTGTCAATCAAATCACACACACAAATCATTTTCGTCAACAACCTTTTTTCACTGACGAGAACAAGACGATAATTAAATAAAAACTAGTGTTGGATGACAAAAACTATGATGAAAATCAACTGTCATTTTCGTCAACAAAAAAACGGTTAATCAATAACACACATTTATGCCAGGCAATTGTTTATGAACTAATGCTGATGAATAATGACAATGTTTACTTTACGATGTTTATATAGTAATATGTTTTAGACGGTTGTAACAACGCATATTTTATCTCCTGAACTTGAATGAGCTCCTGCAACTGCAATAGTAAGGCACACATTTCAAAATAAGAGTCCCAGTGTATTTCAAGCTTGTTTATAATTAAAAGTCATGCATTATATATTCGTTTTTACTCACACAATAAACTGTATTTAATTTAATCCCCATTTAATTCATAGTCAGGAGGAAAGAGCAGTATTTGACACATATTCAATAAAGTATCAGGGTTATAATAGTTCACTAAAACCATTAAAAACTTCATTACTGAAATTTAAAAAATAAATAAATAAACTTATTTGAAGCTTTAGCTTAACCTGATATGGCCTACTGACTAAAACAGAAATACAGAGTTATAAAAACTATATGTTTTTGTTTTTATAGGCTGCATGTCCTGTGTTTTTTCATGGTTGTTTTAGCTGTGTGTTTTGTGTATTTATCATTTGCCAGTAATGTTTTTTAGATATGTTTTGTGTTGTTACTAATTATGTATATTAGTGTCATATTTTTGCTCTTTTAACATCTTGGCCAGGGGACTACAGATGAAAAATAGCCTTTTGGCTAATTCTGGCTTTTTTACTCATGTTTGTTCATGTGTTTTTATGAAATTGCATTGTCCCCTTACAAATAAATTAATCTGAAAAAAAAAAAGATATATATATATAGATGTTTTTAAAAAAGTGAATTGAGCTCTTTCGTGTATGTTTAATGTCAAAAACAAAATGATGTCAGAATGTCAGTTCAAATGACAGTCGGTTATGTAACGCTTAATTGCTTAAAGGGTTAGTTCACCCAAAAATGTAAATTCTGTCATTAATTCCTCACCCTCATGTGGTTGGACACCCGTCAGACCTCCGTTCATCTTCAGACACAAATGAAGATATTTTAGTGTAAATCTGATGCTCTGAAAGGCCTCCATTGGCTCAACTTTACACTCTCAAGACCCTTAAAAGACACTAAAGACTAAAGTTACAAAGTCCATCTCACTACAGCGGCTCTACAATAACTATGAATCGGCGACAATAGTTTTTGTGCGCAAAAAAACCCTAAATAACGACTTATATAGTGATGACGATTTCAAAACACGGCCTCATGAAGCTTCGAAGCGTTATGAATCAGTGAGTCGATTCAGCAGTTTGAAGCGTTATGAATCAGTGAGTCGATTCAGCAGTTTGAATCGCCAAATTTCAGCAGTTTGGCACGCGATCCGAATCATGATTCGACTCAGTGATTCATAACGCTTCGAAGCTTCATGATGCCGTGTTTTGAAATCGTCATCACTATATAAGTCGTTATTTAGGGTTTTTTTGCGCACAAAAACTATTGTCGCCGATTCATAAAGTTATTGTAGAGCCGCTGTAGTGAGATGGACTTTGTAACTTTAGTCTTTAGTGCCTTTTAAGGGTCTTGAGAGTGTAAATTGAGCCAATGGAGGCCTTTCAGAGCATCAGATTTACACTAAAATATCTTCATTTGTGTCT
This sequence comes from Gobio gobio, assembly GCF_949357685.1. Lineage (NCBI taxonomy): Eukaryota > Metazoa > Chordata > Actinopteri > Cypriniformes > Gobionidae > Gobio > Gobio gobio. Next base: position 3,666,125 of record NC_137121.1, read on the forward strand.
GAAGATGAACGGAGGTCTGACGGGTGTCCAACCACATGAGGGTGAGGAATTAATGACAGAATTTACATTTTTGGGTGAACTAACCCTTTAATGTATTACAATTTAACTAAACTCATTAGATTTTAGGAGACTAAAACTATTGTAGATTTAGTCGACTAAAATCTTATGATATTTAGTCGCCTAAAACTAGACAAAAACTAAAAACAATTCAGGTGACTAAAATATGACTAAAACTAAATGGCTTTTTAGTCAAAAGACTACGACTAAAACTAATCAAAATCTGCTGTTGAAATGAAGACTGGCTCACACCTGGTGACAGGCCGCCAGCACGGAGAGAGGAGGAGAGCGCTGCAGGACGGCCTCAGACAGCAGGAACCTCCAGGGCCTGGGCTTCTCCTGGCTCTGCAGCAGCACCTGGAACAGCTCTCTGGGGGGATCGGGGCTCTCGGCTCGGGGAAGAGCGCTCAGCACACGCCCCGGGCCCTCTGGAGCCTGATGGGAGCTCGGCGGATGAAGATCTTGGAACGCGAGGGAAATGTGGGACTGCAGAGCTGGACTGAACCCAGCAGCCAGAGATCTCACCTGGACAAACCCCACAGAAATAATCAGATTTACAATTTATATATATAAAATCCCATTAAAAATGTTTAATAAATTTTTTTTAAAAATACTAACTATTTTTCCATATTTTAATAAATTAAAACAAAATAGGACAAAAACATTTTAATCTCATAAAAAATGGTTTTAATATTTTCCTAATATTTGAATATAATAAAAAACACAATCCCATTCAAATGTTTTAATATTTTTTCTATTTAAAAATGTAAAAAAAATATTTAAATCCCATTACATTTAAAAAAAAATATTTTTCTATTAATACAAATAATAAAAAAACATAAAAAATAATTTCAATCCCATTAAAATGTTTTCATATGTTCTATTAATACAATCAATAAAAAATAAAAAATAAACATTTCAATCCCATAAAACTAATTTTACAATATTTTTTCCATTTTGAATAAACAAAAATATAAAAATAAACATTAATAAAAAAACAAAACATTATCATTAAAATCTTTAAAAGGTTAAAAAGTTTAGATTTTTTTTTAACCATATTTTACTATACTAAAAAAACATTTTAAATCTCATAAAAAATGGTTTTAATATTTTCCTAATATTTTAATATAATAAAAAGCACAATCCCATAATTTTTTTTAATATATTTTCCTAATATTTTAATATAATAAAAAGCAAAATCCCATTCAGATGTTTTAATATTTTTTCTATTTAAAAATAAAAAACACATTTCAATCCCATTCAATTTTTTTAAAATATTTTTCTATTAATACAAATAATAAAAAAACATTTAAATCCCATAAAAAAACTATATTTTTCCATTTTGAATAAAAAAAAACACTCCACTTTAATCTTATTTAATGTTTTTGTCTTCTATTCATATATTAATAAAATTAAAAAAACAAGAAAAGCATTTCAGTCCCATTAAAAATGTTTTAATCTTTTTAAAAAGGAAAAAAACAACATTTGAATCCCATTAAATACGTTGGAATCTTTTTAATATATTTGAATAAAAAAAAAAACTCACAACAAACAGGAAAAACAAGACAAATCCCATTAAATAATATATTTTTTAATGATAAAAAGAAATAAAACATGAAAAAAAAAAGTAAAAAAGAGGCAAAAACATGAGATCAAATAAACAGCCAATCACAAGACAGATGTGAGCAGACGCACCTGCTGGGGCGGGTAATTGTGCAGCTGTACAAACAACAGGAAGTTGAGCCACTGTCCATCACGGGCGCAGTCCTGTGGGAAGGCGGAGCTTAGAGGAAGAGCGTGGAGGTGGCAGAACTGGACAGGAAGTGCCCACTCCTGCGCCGCCTCGAACGACGAGCTGACGTCCACACACACACACACACACACACACGCACACACACACGCACACACGCACACACGCACACACGCACACACACACACACACACAGAGAAAAACGACTTCAACTAAAAGCATTTAACTATTAATGAATAAAGTAACGAGTGTGAAAGGCTTGAGTTTAACCCTAAAGGTGCCAGAGTGCAGTGTTTGAGTGTTGACTGACCCACTGACGCCTCTCTTCTCCAGTCCGTCTCTGACCGCCGCCTCCAGATCCACCAGCAGATCCTGAGCCGCGGCCCTCTCAGACGTCACCAACTTACTGGCCTTTCCCACTGGATCACAGAGAGAGCCAGAAAAAGCATGCGATTGAGTTTAAATGTTGTGTAACGAGCATCATATATACACTCACCTAAAGGATTATTAGGAGCACCTGTTCAATTTCTCATTAATGCAATTATCTAATCAACCAATCACATGGCAGTGTCTTCAATGCATTTAGGGGTGTGGTCCTGGTCAAGACAATCTCCTGAACTCCACACTGAATGTCAGAATGGGAAAGAAAGGTGATTTAAGCAAGTTTGAGTGTGGCATGGTTGTTGGTGCCAGACGGGCCGGTCTGAGTATTTCACAATCTGCTCAGTTACTGGGATTTTCACACACAACCATTTCTAGGGTTTACAAAGAATGGTGTGAAAAGGGAAAAACATCCAGTATGCGGCAGTCCTGTGGGAGAAAATGCCTTGTTGATGCTAGAGGTCAGAGGAGAATGGGCCGACTGATTCAAGCTGATAGAAGAGCAACTTTGACTGAAATAACCACTCGTTACAACCGAGGTATGCAGCAAAGCATTTGTGAAGCCACAACACGCACAACCTTGAGGCGGATGGGCTACAACAGCAGAAGACCCCACCGGGTACCACTCATCTCCACTACAAATAGGAAAAAGAGGCGACAATTTGCACGAGATCACCAAAATTGGACAGTTGAAGACTGGAAAAATGTTGCCTGGTCTGATGAGTCTGGATTTCTGTTGAGACATTCAGATGGTAGAGTCAGAGTTTGGCGTAAACAGAATGAGAACATGGATCCATCATGCCTTGTTTCCACTGTGCAGGCTGGTGGTGGTGGTGTAATGGTGTGGGGGATGTTCTCTTGGCACACTTTAGACCCCTTAGTGCCAATTGGGCATGGTTTAAATGCCACGGCCTACCTGAGCATTGTTTCTGACCATGTCCATCCCTTTATGAGCACCATGTCCCCATCCTCTGATGGCTACTTCCAGCAGGATAATGCACCGTCACAAAGCTCCAATCATTTCAAACTGGTTTGTTGAACATGACAATGAGTTCACTGAACTAAAATGGCCCCCACAGTCACCAGATCTCAACCCAATAGAGCATCTTTGGGATGTGGTGGAACGGGAGCTTCGTGCCCTGGATGTGCATCCCACAAATCTCCATCAACTGCAAGATGCTCTCCTATCAATACGGGCCAACATTTCTAAAGAATGCTTTCAGCACCTTGTTGAATCAATGCCACGTAGAATTAAGGCAGTTCTGAAGGCGAAAGGGTTAAACACCGTATTAGTGTGTGTTCCTAATAATCCTTTAGGTGAGTGTGTATAAACCTCCAGGGACTGGGCTTCTTTTCACACCAGATAATTCACGGTCATTCATCTCTCTATTGATTTATTACAATATAAATCACATTTAACAATTCCCAACCCTCACCATCAATGGCGTCCGTATTGTCCATACATTCAAAATAACGAATATAGAAACAGATAAGAGCACACACATTTGGGAAAAATTTTTATAAATAAAATCTATTGCAATATCTATGGAAACCTTGCAAAAAGATCTGTCTTTGTTTATTTTGTGTTTTGCTTTCTTGTTTTAGCCAATGAACCAAACCATTGCATACAACAATTGAGACTTTGGCATTCTCTGGCTTATTTGTAATGGCAAAACATTAACCAAATGTTTTTAGCATGTTGCTAACATGAATTAGCATGTCTTACCAAATTACTAACATCCTGCTAGCATGTTTTAACACGTTGCTAGTATGTATTAGCATGTTGCTAGCATGTTTTAGAATGTTGGTAGCATTAATCACATTGACAACAAGTTTCTAGCATGATTTAACACATTGCTAGCATTTTTTAATATGTTGCTATCATAAATTGGCATGTTTTAACACATTGCTAGCATTTTTTAATATGTTGCTATTATAAATTGGCATTTTTAACACATTGCTAACATGTTTTAACATGTTGCTATCATAAATTGGCATGTTTTAACATGATTTAACACATTGCTAGTATGTTTTAATATGTTGTTAGTATGCTTTAGCATGTTAACATGATTTAACACATTGTTAACATTTTGCCAGCATGTTTTAGAAGGTTTGCTAGCATTAATCACATTACTAACATGTTTCTAGCATGATTTAACATTGTTAACATGTTGCTATCATATCAAACATGAGTTAACACATTGCTAGCATGTTTTAACATGTTGCTATCATAAATTAGCATATTTTAACACATTGCTTGCATGGTTTAACATGTTGCAAACATTTTAACATTTTGCTAACATGAATTAGCATGTCTTACCAAATTACTAACATGAAGCTAGCATGTTTTACCACGTTAGAATGCTTTAGCATGTTACCGTGATTTAACACATGCTAACATGTTGCTAGCATGTTTTAGAATGTTGCTCGCATTATTTATCACATTGCTAACATGTTTATAGCACGGTTTAACATTGCTAACATGTTGCTATCCTGAATTAGCAATTTTAGCATGTTTTAGTACATTGCTAACATGAAATAGCATGTTTTTATCATGTTGTTAACATTGAGGTACTAACATTAGTTAACACATTGCTAACATGTTGCTATCATGAATTAGCAATTTTAGCATGTTTTAGTACATTGCTAACATGAAATAGCATGTTTTTATCATGTTGTTAACATTGAGGTACTAACATTAGTTAACACATTGCTAACATGTTGCTAGCATGTTTTAGAATGTTGCTAGCATTATTTATTACATTGCTAACATGTTTCAAGCATGATTTAACATTGCTAACATGTTTTAACATGTTGCTACCATTTATTAGCATGTTTTAACACTTTGCTAGCATGTTCTCACTCACCGAGCGTCTGTCTGAGTGAAGCCCCGGCTTCGTCCTCGCAGGTCTGAGTCCAGAGTTTGAGGATGAGGTCGAGCGCTCGCAGATCCACCCTCAGTTTGAGGCTACACACTCCCATGAGCTCACAGAAACACACACACGCCGCCGACACACACGCGCTGCTGAAGCTCAACAGGCCGAGAGAATATGCTTGATCCGCAGCCAGAGACAGCCTGAGCACAGACACAAATCACACAATTATCATATTAGATCAAATTATATCATAGCTATTTAGCTAATCAAAACCGATCTACTATTTAAGCTTATGTTGGCTTGACATGCAAGCAACATGCTAATTTATGCTAGCAATGTACTTAAAAATGCTAACAATATGTTAGTTTGGTAAAAAAAACTAATTCATGCAAACAAAATGCTAAAAAGCTTGCACCATGCTAATTTGTGCTCGCAATGTACTAAAACATGCTAACGACACGTTAGTTTGGTAGGAATCTTAGCCATGAGTTAAATCATGTTAGAAACAGGCTAGTAACATTCTAAAACATGCTAGCAACATGTTAGCAATGTGTTAAACATTTTAGCAAATGTACTAAATCATGCTAGGAATGTTCAAATGCTAGCAATGTGCTAAAACATGTTAAAGCATCCTAGATATGTTAAATCATGCTAGAAATATGTTAGGGTGCTATATCATGTTAACAACATGTTAAACATGCTAGCAACATGCTAATTTATGCTAGCAAGTACTAAAACATGCTAAAAACATGATAGTTTGGTAAGAATATTAGCCATGTGTTAAATTGTGTTAGAAACATACTAGCAATGTGATTATGCTAGTAAAATTCTGAAACATGCTAGCAACATGTTAACAATGTGTTAAACATTTTAGCAATGTACTAAATCATGCTAGGGACATGCTAAAATGCTAGCAATGTGTTAAAACATGTTAACACTGAACAAAATAAGCTAACAACATGTTAAAGCATCCTAGATATGTTAAATCATGCTAGAAATATGTTAGGGTGCTATATCATGATAACAACATGTTAAACATGCTAGCAAACATGCTAATTTATGCTAGCAATGTACTAAAACATGCTAAAAACATGATAGTTTGGTAAAACATGATCATTCATGCTAACAAAATGCTAAAAAGCTTGCACCGTGCTAATTTGTGCTAACAATTTACTAAAACATGTTAACGACATGTTAGTTTGGTAAGAATATTAGCCATGTGTTAAATTGTGTTAGAAACATACTAGCAATATGATTATGCTAGTAACATTCTAAAACATGCTAGGAATATGTTAACAATGTGTTAAACATTTTAGCAATGTACTAAATCATGCTAGGGACAAGCTAAAATGCTAGCAATGTGCTAAACATGTTAACACTGAACAAAATAAGCTAACAACATGTTAAAGCATCCTAGATATGTTAAATCATGCAAGAAATATGTTAGGGTGCTATATCATGTTAACAACATGTTAAACATGCTAGCAAAATGCTAGATCATGCTAGGAACATGTTAAAATGTTAGCAATGTGATAAATAATGGCAGCGACATTCTAAAAAATGCTAGCAAAATGCTAAAGCACTAAATCAAGTTAGCAAACATGTTAAAGCATCCTAGCTATGTGTTAAATCATTCTAAAAATATGTAAGGTGTGCTAAATCATGTTAACAACATGATAAACATGCTAGGATAATTTTAAAACATGTAAACAGTAGTAAATCAAGCTAGCAACATGTTGAAGCATCCTAGCAATGGTTAATCATGCTAAAAATATGTTAGTGTGCTAAATCGTGTAAGCATCATGTTAGACATGCTAGAAACATGTTAAACTATGCTAACATGAAAAAATACTATAGTATATTATAGTAAAATTGCTCTAGTAAATACTATAGTGTTTTTGAACCATACTATAGTAAATATACTACAGTAAATTGTAGTATATTATAGTATTTACTACACTTTGTTAATTTACTGTAGTATATTTATATTTATATATTTACTATAGTATTTACTAGAGTAATTTTACTATAGTATTTTTTCATGTGGGAATGTTTTTCAAGCTAGATATGCTAGCAATGTAATAAAATCTGCTAGGAACATGTTAAAAATTCTAGCAAAACATGTTAAATCATACTAGCAATGTGCTAAATCATGCTAAAACATGTTAGCAACTTATTAAAACAATGCTAACTATGTGTTATAATCTATAGTAGCAATGTAGCATTAACTTTGAGTGAAATCTCGAATTGTTAGCGGTTATAGTGTTTTTGAACCATACTATAGTAAAGATACTACAGTAGTATATTATAGTATTTACTACACTTTGTTAATTTACTGTAGTATATTTACTATAGTACGGTTCAAAAACACTATAGTATTTACTAGAGTAATTTTACTATAATATTTTTTCATGTGGGAATGTTTTTCAAGCTAGAAATGCTAGCAATGTAAGAAAATCTAGCTAGGAACATGTTAAAAATGCTAGCAAAACATGTTAAACCATACTAGCAATGTGCTAAATCATGCTAATACATGATAGCAACTTATTAAAACAATGCTAACTATGCGTTATAATCTATAGTAGCAATGTAGCATTAACTTCTTTGAGTGAAATCTCGAATTGTTAGCGGTTATAGAGTTTTTGAACCATACTATAGTAAAGATACTACAGTAGTATATTATAGCATTTACTACACTTTGTTAATTTACTGTAGTATATTTACTATAGTACGGTTCAAAAACACTATAGTATTTACTAGAGTAATTTTACTATAGTATTTTTTCATGTGGGAATGTTTTTCAAGCTAGAAATGCTAGCAATGCAAGAAAATCTGTTAAAAATGCTAGCAAAACATGTTAAATCATACTAGCAATGTGCTAAATCATGCTAAAACATGATAGCAACTTATTAAAACAATGCTAACTATGTGTTATAATCTATAGTAGCAATGTAGCATTAACTTCTTTGAGTGAAATCTCGAATTGTTAGCGGTTGTTAACTAACTAATGCTAACCAATGTAAGCGTGTTATTGTGTTATGTGGGTTTATAAGTGTGTAATCGTGTGTTGTGCTCACTGTAGCTTGGCATTACTGCAGTTGAGCAGATGCTGTGTGAGAAACACCGCGAAGGCGAACGCCGGCCGGCCGTGGCGCAGGTAATACAGGAAGTCCAGATTCTCCACGACGGCGAATTGACTGACCAGGTGAGGGCTGGAGAAATGGGGCGGCTCGCTGGACGTTTCTGGAACACATCAGGAAATCCTTCATTTGGTGAACAGAATCTCTTTGCTCCTCAGAGCCAATAAATAATGCCGTGTAAGGCCTACCAGAGCTGGCCATGGTGTTAGCGGACTGCCATCCGAACAGCTTGGAGGGATCCAACGGATGCAAAGACTGCAGAAGGAAAACACACACACACACACACACACACACACACACACACACACACACACACACACACACACACACACACACACACACACACACACACACACACACACACACACACACACACAGGTTACTCTACACATCAGCATTTAAACACCTCTCCAATCCCTCCATCAGCAGGAGGCCGTTTCGCTTTCTACCCCACAGAACGTCCCATTAAATTTTGCCTCCTCGAGCAGTTGCTGTCGGCCATCTTTAAACCTCGAGCACACGTTGGGTTTTCATGTTTTATGGGGACTTTCCATAGGCGTAATGGTTTTTATACCGTACATACCGTATATTCTATCCCCTTACACTGACCCTAAACCTACCCATCACACACACACACACACACACACACACACACACACACACACACACACACACACACACACACACACACTGCCCCTGCCCTTAAACCTACCCAACACACACACACACACACACACACACACACACACACTGCCCCTGCCCTTAAACCTACCCAACACACACACACACACACACACACACACACACACACACACACACACACACTGCCCCTGCCCTTAAACCTACCCAACACACACACACACACACACACACACACACACACACACACACACACACACACACACACACTGCCCCTGCCCCTAAACCTACCCATCACACACACACACACACACACACACACACACACACACACACACACACACACACACACACACACACACACACACACACACACACACACTGCCCCTGCCCCTAAACCTACCCATCACACACACACACACACACACACACACACACTGCCCCTGCCCCTAACCTACCCATCACACACACACACACACACACACACACACACACACACACACACACACACACACACTGCCCCTGCCCCTAACCTACCCATCACACACACACACACACACACACACACACACACACACACACACACACACACACACACACACACACACTGCCTCTGCCCCTAAACCTACCCATCACAGGAGACATTCTGCATTTTTACATTTTCAAAAAACATCACTTAGTCTGATTTATAAGATGTTTTCCTCATGGGGACCAAAAAATGTCCCCACAAGGACGAGGATTTCGGATATTGCCATCTTTGTGGGGACATTTTGTCCCCATAACGTAGGGATTACCAGTCCACACACACACACACACACACACACACACACACACACACATACATACACTTACACACGCACACGTTATATTGTAACATTTTTTTTAATGTTAAAACCTGAAACAGAAGGCGGCTGTCGTGTGAGGCTGTAGAGCAGCTGTACCTGCATGAGGTGATAGAGAGACGTGTCGCAGGCTGAGGCCCCGCGGGAGCCGCTCTGGGGGAACAGGGCCGTTCTGAGTTTGGGATACGCGCTCAGGGCCATTCTCAGCAGCTGAGGGTCGACTCTGCTCAGCGGGTCCTGACCGCCCTCTCCCTCTCGCACGGCCTGCAGACAGGACAAAAGCAGAGCAGTGAGGAGGAGCAGCTGAGGAGGAGCAGTGAGGAGGAGCAGTGAGGAGGAGCAGCTGAGGAGGAGCAGCTGAGGAGGAGCAGTGAGGAGGAGCAGCTGAGGAGGAGCAGTGAGGAGGAGCAGCTGAGGAGGAGGAGCTGAGGAGGAGCAGTGAGGAGGAGCAGCTGAGGAGGAGCAGCTGAGGAGGAGCAGCTGAGGAGGAGCAGTGAGGAGGAGCAGCTGAGGAGGAGCAGTGAGGAGGAGCAGCTGAGGAGGAGGAGCTGAGGAGGAGCAGTGAGGAGGAGCAGCTGAGGAGGAGCAGTGAGGAGGAGCAGCTGAGGAGGAGCAGTGAGGAGGAGCAGCTGAGGAGGAGGAGCTGAGGAGGAGCAGTGAGGAGGAGCAGCTGAGGAGGAGCAGCTGAGGAGGAGCAGCTGAGGAGGAGCAGTGAGGAGGAGCAGCTGAGGAGGAGCAGTGAGGAGGAGCAGCTGAGGAGGAGGAGCTGAGGAGGAGCAGTGAGGAGGAGCAGCTGAGGAGGAGCAGTGAGGAGGAGCAGCTGAGGAGGAGCAGTGAGGAGGAGCAGTGAGGAGGAGCAGTGAGGAGGAGCAGCTGAGGAGGAGCAGTGAGGAGGAGCAGCTGAGGAGGAGGAGCTGAGGAGGAGCAGTGAGGAGGAGCAGCTGAGGAGGAGCAGCTGAGGAGGAGCAGTGAGGAGGAGCAGCTGAGGAGGAGCAGTGAGGAGGAGCAGCTGAGGAGGAGCAGCTGAGGAGGAGCAGCTGAGGAGGAGCAGTGAGGAGGAGCAGTGAGGAGGAGCAGTGAGGAGGAGCAGTGAGGAGGAGCAGCTGAGGAGGAGCAGCTGAGGAGGAGCAGCTGAGGAGGAGCAGTGAGGAGGAGCAGTGAGGAGGAGCAGTGAGGAGGAGCAGTGAGGAGGAGCAGTGAGGAGGAGCAGCTGAGGAGGAGGAGCTGAGGAGGAGCAGTGAGGAGGAGCAGCTGAGGAGGAGCAGCTGAGGAGGAGCAGTGAGGAGGAGCAGCTGAGGAGGAGCAGTGAGGAGGAGCAGCTGAGGAGGAGCAGTGAGGAGGAGCAGCTGAGGAGGAGCAGTGAGGAGGAGCAGCTGAGGAGGAGCAATGAGGAGGAGCAGCTGAGGAGGAGCAGTGAGGAGGAGCAGCTGAGGAGGAGCAGTGAGGAGGAGCAGCTGAGGAGGAGCAATGAGGAGGAGCAGCTGAGGAGGAGCAGTGAGGAGGAGCAGCTGAGGAGGAGGAGCTGAGGAGGAGCAGCTGAGGAGGAGCAGTGAGGAGGAGCAGTGAGGAGGAGCAGTGAGGAGGAGCAGCTGAGGAGGAGCAGTGAGGAGGAGCAGCTGAGGAGGAGCAGTGAGGAGGAGCAGCTGAGGAGGAGCAGTGAGGAGGAGCAGCTGAGGAGGAGCAGCTGAGGAGGAGCAGCTGAGGAGGAGCAGTGAGGAGGAGCAGCTGAGGAGGAGCAGTGAGGAGGAGCAGCTGAGGAGGAGCAATGAGGAGGAGCAGCTGAGGAGGAGCAGTGAGGAGGAGCAGCTGAGGAGGAGGAGCTGAGGAGGAGCAGTGAGGAGGAGCAGCTGAGGAGGAGCAGTGAGGAGGAGCAGCTGAGGAGGAGCAGTGAGGAGGAGCAGCAGAGAGGAGGAGCAGCTGAGGAGGAGCAGTGAGGAGGAGCAGCTGAGGAGGAGCAGTGAGGAGGAGCAGCTGAGGAGGAGCAGTGAGGAGGAGCAATGAGGAGGAGCAGCTGAGGAGGAGCAGTGAGGAGGAGCAGCTGAGGAGGAGGAGCTGAGGAGGAGCAGCTGAGGAGGAGCAGTGAGGAGGAGCAGTGAGGAGGAGCAGTGAGGAGGAGCAGCTGAGGAGGAGCAGTGAGGAGGAGCAGCTGAGGAGGAGCAGTGAGGAGGAGCAGCTGAGGAGGAGCAGTGAGGAGGAGCAGTGAGGAGGAGCAGTGAGGAGGAGCAGCTGAGGAGGAGCAGCTGAGGAGGAGCAGTGAGGAGGAGCAGTGAGGAGGAGCAGTGAGGAGGAGCAGCTGAGGAGGAGCAGTGAGGAGGAGCAGCTGAGGAGGAGCAGTGAGGAGGAGCAGCTGAGGAGGAGCAGTGAGGAGGAGCAGTGAGGAGGAGCAGCTGAGGAGGAGCAGTGAGGAGGAGCAGCTGAGGAGGAGCAGTGAGGAGGAGCAATGAGGAGGAGCAGCTGAGGAGGAGCAGTGAGGAGGAGCAGCTGAGGAGGAGGAGCTGAGGAGGAGCAGCTGAGGAGGAACAGTGAGGAGGAGCAGTGAGGAGGAGCAGTGAGGAGGAGCAGCTGAGGAGGAGCAGTGAGGAGGAGCAGCTGAGGAGGAGCAGTGAGGAGGAGCAGCTGAGGAGGAGCAGTGAGGAGGAGCAGTGAGGAGGAGCAGTGAGGAGGAGCAGCTGAGGAGGAGCAGCTGAGGAGGAGCAGTGAGGAGGAGCAGTGAGGAGGAGCAGTGAGGAGGAGCAGCTGAGGAGGAGCAGTGAGGAGGAGCAGCTGAGGAGGAGCAGTGAGGAGGAGCAGCTGAGGAGGAGCAGTGAGGAGGAGCAGTGAGGAGGAGCAGCTGAGGAGGAGCAGTGAGGAGGAGCAGCTGAGGAGGAGCAGCTGAGGAGGAGCAGCTGAGGAGGAGCAGTGAGGAGGAGCAGCTGAGGAGGAGCAGCTGAGGAGGAGCAGCTGAGGAGGAGCAGTGAGGAGGAGCAGCTGAGGAGCAGCAGTGAGGAGGAGCAGCTGAGGAGGAGCAGCTGAGGAGGAGCAGCTGAGGAGGAGCAGTGAGGAGGAGCAGTGAGGAGGAGCAGTGAGGAGGAGCAGCTGAGGAGGAGCAGTGAGGAGGAGCAGTGAGGAGGAGCAGTGAGGAGGAGCAGCTGAGGAGGAGCAGCTGAGGAGGAGCAGTGAGGAGGAGCAGTGAGGAGGAGCAGTGAGGAGGAGCAGTGAGGAGGAGCAGCTGAGGAGGAGCAGCTGAGGAGGAGCAGCTGAGGAGGAGCAGTGAGGAGGAGCAGTGAGGAGGAGCAGTGAGGAGGAGCAGTGAGGAGGAGCAGTGAGGAGGAGCAGCTGAGGAGGAGCAGTGAGGAGGAGCAGTGAGGAGGAGCAGTGAGGAGGAGCAGCTGAGGAGGAGCAGCTGAGGAGGAGCAGCTGAGGAGGAGCAGTGAGGAGGAGCAGTGAGGAGGAGCAGTGAGGAGGAGCAGCTGAGGAGGAGCAGCTGAGGAGGAGCAGCTGAGGAGGAGCAGTGAGGAGGAGCAGCTGAGGAGGAGCAGTGAGGAGGAGCAGTGAGGAGGAGCAGTGAGGAGGAGCAGCTGAGGAGGAGCAGCTGAGGAGGAGCAGCTGAGGAGGAGCAGTGAGGAGGAGCAGTGAGGAGGAGCAGTGAGGAGGAGCAGCTGAGGAGGAGCAGCTGAGGAGGAGCAGTGAGGAGGAGCAGTGAGGAGGAGCAGCTGAGGAGGAGCAGCTGAGGAGGAGCAGCTGAGGAGGAGCAGCGAGGAGGAGCAGCTGAGGAGGAGCAGCTGAGGAGGAGCAGCTGAGGAGGAGCAGCTGAGGAGGAGCAGTGAGGAGGAGCAGCTGAGGAGGAGCAGTGAGGAGGAGCAGCTGAGGAGGAGCAGCTGAGGAGGAGCAGCTGAGGAGGAGCAGTGAGGAGGAGCAGTGAGGAGGAGCAGCTGAGGAGGAGCAGCTGAGGAGGAGCAGCTGAGGAGGAGCAGCTGAGGAGGAGCAGTGAGGAGGAGCAGCTGAGGAGGAGCAGCTGAGGAGGAGCAGCTGAGGAGGAGCAGTGAGGAGGAGCAGCTGAGGAGGAGCAGTGAGGAGGAGCAGCTGAGGAGGAGCAGCTGAGGAGGAGCAGCTGAGGAGGAGCAGTGAGGAGGAGCAGCTGAGGAGGAGGAGCTGAGGAGGAGCAGCTGAGGAGGAGGAGCAGTGAGGAGGAGCAGCTGAGGAGGAGCAGCTGAGGAGGAGCAGTGAGGAGGAGCTGAGGAGGAGCAGTGAGTGCCTGAAGGGGTCAGTGCTGACCTGGTCGATGCCGCCGCGTCTGAACATGATAGTGGAGAGGGCGAGCAGACTGTGGCCCTCCAGCAACATGCTACTGATGCTGGCCTGACTCCCGGGCAGCAGAACCTGGGCGGACGTCAGACTGGCCTCGAACACACGCTCGGGGTCTGAAAGACAAACACACTGGACTAAACAACCAGCCTAGAAGAATAGAGCCCTGCATTTCTGCCTCAAACGCCGGGCCGGGCTTCGGGCCTTTTTAGGCTTCTCCTTCATTTAATATTTTAGACATTCAATAATTAAAAGAAACAATGAGATGTGCTGCACTGGTGGAAACAACATGAGAACATGATATCACGAGTCCACAACTGTCAAGCCCGGCTCAGTGTTTAGAGGACGGCATATGATACACACATCCACAAATGAGTAAAGCAAGCCAACACGCAAACGGCCACAAGTGAAACTGAAAATAAGCTCAAAAACACAACCATCTTCATTAAAACTAATGAGACTAAAGGCTCTTCCCAGTGTTTAGGTCGCTCGTTCTCATAATGCGTCTTTGATGTTGAAATGAGCTGATGAATAAAATGCTCATATCGGTTGCTTTCGTTGACATGAACTCCGTTAAATGTGCATATAGCGCAGGGATTGAAGATCGGATTTATATTTATTTCGCGGAGAGGTGTAAGGCAAGACAACCTGAATGTTTTTTTTTAATTATTATTTAGATTGTGTAGCTCGTTTCGTTTGTGTGCGCCGTTGCGATCTGCCTGCCTCATCTTGTCAAAAATGCCTTTTTACTGTGATGGTGGTGATAGAGGCTAAACGTTTAAACCATGCTTTAAGTGTTTTATATGGATTTTATAAGCAAGACAAGTCAAGTGTTGATTTGAGAGGCTAAAGCGTTGGGTTAACTCTCTGTCAGCCGCTGGCCGCTTGGTCATCACTTTAAAGAACACACTTACACACGCACAAACATTTACACACGCACACACACACACACCTACACAAACAAACACACACAGTTACACACACACAGTTACACACACACACACACACACACACTTACACACGCACAAACATTTACACACGCACACACACACACACACAAACAAACACGCACAGTTACACACACAAACACATATTTACACTCTCACACACACACACACAAACACAGACACACACACACACACACACACACACACACACTTGCACACACACACACACACACACACACACACATTTACGTGCACACACACACACACACACACACACACTTACACGCACACAAACAGTCACACAAACACACATTTACGCATACATTTGCGCACACACACACACTTACATACACTCACACACACACACACACACACTCACTTACGCACACTTACATACACTCACACAGACACACACACACTTACGCACACTCACACACAAACATTTACGCACACACACAAGCACAGTTACACACACACACAAACAAACAAACACGCACATTTATGTGCACACACACACTCACAGTCACACAAACAAATTTTTGCATACATTTGCGCATATTCAAACACACACACGCACACACATACACATACACATACACACACACACACAGAGTCACACAAACACATTTTTGCATACATTTGCGCACACTCTCTCACACACACACACACACACACACACACACACACACACACACACACACACACACACACACACACACACACACACACACACACACACACACACACACACACGTTGGGTTATCATGTTTTATGGGGACTTTCCATAGGCGTAATGGTTTTTATACTGTATAAACTGTATATTCTATCCCCTTACACTGACCCTAAAAATCAACAAAAACTTTAATTTAACAAACAAAAAAATGCTTCAAACATTTTTCTAAATGAACTTAATAAAGAAACAAAACGAAATATAACTACTTTGACGTTAAAAACAAAACTGAACTATTTTGTTAAACAACTAATGTGTAACAGGGAGGATAAAAAAAAAAAACACGGGCTCCAGTCGGGCTGATAATTTTGATTATTGATTAATTATATGATTAATTTTGAGCTGTCGGACACGGGCCGGGCTAGGGCCTAGTTTTGAGGCCCGTGCAGGGCTCTATATAAGAAACCACAGACGTTTTTTTTTTACGATTAAACAATTTGTACACGTCGAATGAAAACACTCGCACCTTTAAGGTCTCTGGTGATTGTCTGCAGTTTCAGCATCATCTCAAACCAGGGGAAACTCTCAAACAGGTTCCTGTCCGTCAGAACCGGGCAATTCTCAGGAGTTAACCTGAACGACAGAGAGAGAGAGCGCTGAAGACAAACATACATGCAAACTTCTAAACATCTCACACAATGCATTAGAAACTGTTATATTATTATAGATTATTTAATTCACTGTATATACACCGATCAGGCATAACATTATGACCTAATATTGTGTTGGTTCCCCTGACCCGTGGAGGCATGGACTCCACTAGAAGGTGTGCTGTGGTATCTGGCACCAAGATGTTAGCAGCAGATCCTTTAAGTCCTGTAAGTTGCGAGGTGGGGCCTCCATGGATCGGACTTGTTTGTTCAGCACATCCCACAGATGCTCGATTGGATTGAGATCTGGGGAATTTGGAGAAAGACTCAATGCCTCAAACTCGTTCCTGAAGCATTTGTGCTTTGTGTCAGGAGCATTTTCAGCCGAAAGAGCCATCTTCTGATGCTCAGGTGCCACTGTTGGTGCTTTGGGCAGGGTCAGGGGTCAGCATGGGCACTGGTCAGCGGCTGTGCCGCCCCATACACAACAAACTGAGATGCTCTGTGTATTCTGACACCTTTCTATCAGAACCAGCATTAACTTCTTGAGCAGTTTGAGCTCCAGTAGCTCGTCTGTTTGATCGGCCCACACGGGCATCAATGAGCCTCGGCCGCCCATGACCCTGAGCCCGGTTCTCCACTGGTTCTTCATGACCCTGTGGCCGGTTCTCCACTGGTCCTTCATGACCCTGAGCCCGGTTCTCCACTGGTCCTTCATGACCCTGTGGCCGGTTCTCCACTGGTCCTCCATGACCCTGTGGCCGGTTCTCCACTGGTCCTCCATGACCCTGTGGCCGGTTCTCCACTGGTCCTCCATGACCCTGTGGCCGGTTCTCCACTGGTCCTCCATGACCCTGTGGCCGGTTCTCCACTGGTCCTCCATGACCCTGTGGCCGGTTCTCCACTGTTCCTTCATGACCCTGAGCCCGGTTCTCCACTGGTCCTCCATGACCCTGAGCCCGGTTCTCCACTGGTCCTTCATGACCCTGTGGCCGGTTCTCCACTGGTCCTTCATGACCCTGAGCCCGGTTCTCCACTGGTCCTCCATGACCCTGAGCCCGGTTCTCCACTGGTTCTTCATGACCCTGTGGCCGGTTCTCCACTGGTTCTTCATGACCCTGTGGCCGGTTCTCCACTGGTCCTCCATGACCCTGTGGCCGGTTCTCCACTGGTCCTTCATGACCCTGTGGCCGGTTCTCCACTGGTCCTTCATGACCCTGAGCCCGGTTCTCCACTGGTCCTCCATGACCCTGTGGCCGGTTCTCCACTGGTCCTTTATGACCCTGTGGCCGGTTCTCCACTGGTCCTCCATGACCTTGTGGCCGGTTCTCCACTGGTCCTTCATGACCCTGTGGCCGGTTCTCCACTGGTCCTTCATGACCCTGTGGCCGGTTCTTCACTGGTCCTTCATGACCCTGTGGCCGGTTCTCCACTGGTCCTTCATGACCCTGTGGCCGGTTCTCCACTGGTCCTCCATGACCCTGTGGCCGGTTCTCCACTGGTCCTCCATGACCCTGTGGCCGGTTCTCCACTGGTCCTTCATGACCCTGTGGCCGGTTCTCCACTAGTCCTTCATGACCCTGTGGCCGGTTCTCCACTGGTCCTCCATGACCCTGTGGCCGGTTCTCCACTGGTCCTTCATGACCCTGTGGCCGGTTCTCCACTGGTCCTTCATGACCCTGTGGCCGGTTCTCCACTGGTCCTCCATGACCCTGTGGCCGGTTCTCCACTGGTCCTTCATGACCCTGTGGCCGGTTCTCCACTGGTCCTTCATGACCCTGAGCCCGGTTCTCCACTGGTCCTCCATGACCCTGTGGCCGGTTCTCCACTGGTCCTTTATGACCCTGTGGCCGGTTCTCCACTGGTCCTCCATGACCTTGTGGCCGGTTCTCCACTGGTCCTTCATGACCCTGTGGCCGGTTCTCCACTGGTCCTTCATGACCCTGTGGCCGGTTCTTCACTGGTCCTTCATGACCCTGTGGCCGGTTCTCCACTGGTCCTTCATGACCCTGTGGCCGGTTCTCCACTGGTCCTCCATGACCCTGTGGCCGGTTCTCCACTGGTCCTCCATGACCCTGTGGCCGGTTCTCCACTGGTCCTTCATGACCCTGTGGCCGGTTCTCCACTGGTCCTTCATGACCCTGTGGCCGGTTCTCCACTGGTCCTTCATGACCCTGTGGCCGGTTCTCCACTGGTCCTCCATGACCCTGTGGCCGGTTCTCCACTGAGCACTTTTGATAGAGACTGACCACTGCAGTTTTGGAGATGCTCTGACCCGTCACAATCTGGCCCTTGTCAAACTCGCTCAAATCCTTACGCTTGCCAATTTCTCCTGCTTCTAACACATCAAAATGTTCACTTGCTGCCTAATAAATCACACCCACTAACAGGTGTATTGACTATTTACTTCACCTGTGAGTAGTCATAATGTTTTGCCTGATCGGTGTATTATCTATGACTCACCTGAAGTGCTCCAGGTAGCAGTAGAGCAGGTACTGCAGGCTGTTCTCCAGACAGTGGAGGATGAAGCGCTGGTGAAACTCTTGACCTTGGGACGCCTGGAACTGTGGGACGGGAGGGTCGTTCCCATGATGCATCACTCCTCCAGCTTGACCCAGTCGCCACAGCAGCTGCTCAAAGTCCTCCATCTCCGCCTGCACAAACAGCCCCTGTCTGAACACACACCGCAAGATGTTGGACTAACATTAGTTCTGTTGGTGGGTTTGTGTCTGGGAACGTGGACATGTGGACATCATTCAATGCACAACAAGTTTTGTATGCATTGCAACTTATCTCTTCAATGCACAACGAGTTTTGTATGCATTGCATTGCAAAAGCACTAATTTCTTCAATGCACAACAAGTTTTGTATGCATTGCAACTTATCTCTTCAATGCACAACAAGTTTTGTATGCATTGCATTGCAAAAGCACAAATTTCTTCAATGAACAACGAGTTTTAATGCAATGCAAACGCACTAATCTCTTCAATGCACAGTGAATTTTGTTTGCATTCTGACCGGGCGAGCAGGTCCAGGACTCGATTGCGCAGGTATTCTGCGCAGCGGCTGCTGCTGTTGATGATGTGCGGTGTGAGCGCTGGCCAGCAGGGGGCAGTGGCGCTCTCTCCGGCCGAACCGCTGACCCATGCCCTGACCCGGACAGAATCGTGCAGTGAGGTGAGATACGACCACAAAACAGCAGCGTCCCACGAACCCTGAGCTGAAACAACACAAGCATTTCTTCAACTTAAACCATCACCAAAAAAGACTTCGAAAGAAATAAAAGGTCCTAAAAAGCTTTTTATTGGTCTTTAAGTAAAGCGTTATGCAAAATATCAATGATTATTTATTGCTTCTGATTTTGAGGTGAAATAACACCTGGAAAAGGTTTTTGATCTTACTAGAATATAAGCTTGATTAAATATAAAATAGTCAAATTTTGTGAATAAAAGCTCAACAAATTACATAAAACTTCATCTTTATGTTTGTTGGAAATTATTTTTAACTTCAAAATTTTTTATTTTTAAAGCTACACTGTGTGATATTTTCCCCCATCTAGTGGTGAAAAGGTATATGACCATCCAATGAATATTAGTTTCTGTTCCTCTCAATTTCGATTTCGTTTTAACTCCTACGGTGGCCGATTTAGTCCAAGATTAACATGGCTTCCAGTTCGACCTCGTCCACATTCGACACGGTGCCATCGAGTGTTAAAACGCCAAAGGCGAAGCTTGAATTTACGGGTATGTCCCTCTTTGGCTAATGTACTTTCCAGATGGAGGGGCAACATGGCGACCCGCATTCAAACCCTCACCCGTATGTATTTACAATGGCATATTATAAACTTACGAGAATACTTTATTACTTGAAAGAAGTAAATATACATTAATGAGCACATATATTTTTGAAAGAACTACGTGTTTTTAGCTAAGAATGAACTAAAAAAGTTACACAGTTTAGATTTAACTTCCACATTATTACTGTTTGTCTTTACAGTGAAAAACAGGCTGCAGATGTTTAAACAGATGTGAAAAAGAAGAACGAATCACAGTTCAGTATGCAAATACACACATGGAAGAGGACCAATCGCAATCTTCAAGTTTAAATTCGGGATTCATGATATATCGGTCACCATATCGGTATCGGCCGATATATGTTCATTTTTAATGTTGGGATCGGCCTGATAAGAAATTTTGGTCGATATATTAAAAGGCGATAAAATTAATGAATAAATATATTATAAATATATAATAAATACAAATTGTTTAAAAAATTGGATTTAGATTTATCGGCCAATATATCTGCTATCGGCTTTCGAATATAAAGAATTATCGGTATCGGCCAAAAATGTCATATCGGTGCATCCCTATAAAAAGGATCTCAAAATTATATAAAATCAAAAATTTGGATTTAGATTTATCGGCCAATATATCGGTTATCGGCTTTCAAATATAAAGAATTATCGGTATCGGCGAAAATTGTCATATTGGTGCATCCCTATAAAAAGGATCTCAAGATTATATAAAATAAAAAATTATATAAAAATTAGGATTTAGATTTATCGGCCAATATATCGGTTACCTGCTTTCAAATATTAAAGAGCACCTATCATGGCATTTAAAATGTTCCAAATATTGTTTTAGAAGTCCCCAACAACAGTTTTGCATGCATGCAATGATAAAAAAGACTTTAGTTTTCTTATAATATGCATTTATTTTTACCTGTTTTGACAGCGATTCTCAAATCTTTCCTTTAGTGATTCACTTTTCAAAACCCCGCCTTTACGTGACGCTAATCTACGCTGATTGGTCCGATGACCCAGTCAGTTGTGATTGGTATAGTCTGTGCAGATATTCTCGGAAACGGAACGCCCATCAAAGTCTTATAATGACAGTAATTTGTTAATATGTGTCAGGAGTTATGAATATGAAAACCGCGTCGGTACTGTTTGATTGTAATATGAGCCTCAGCTGATCTCATTCATAAAAAAACTCCTCTATTCTCCTCACGAAGACTCGCGACAAATCAACATCCCTCAGGGCTTTTAGTTCAAAAGTGTGCAGATGAGGAGACATATTGATAGATTCTCATATGTCTGTGTCAAATTTCTAAACAGAGGAGTATTTTTTATTCAATACTTCCTCAAAATGGGCAGAAATAGCCTAATCATGAGCGATTGAGTCTCTTATGTGTTGTTTTCAATTCATACTGGCAGCCGGAGGGCGCTCTGTGCACATGTAGTCCATATATGGTACAGACAGACGAAGAAGAACCATGTGCCATAATAAAAGTCCATAATAAAAGCTTCATGAGATCGCGAAACATACATTTGACGACTAATAATAAACACTCAATCGCGGCGATGTATGGTTTGTCTTCAAGCCACTTAGTCTTCAAATGCTCATCCTTGGGCAGATGAAAAAAGTTTGCTTTTGAGTCGCACTTCAGAACACAGCGTCTCGTCTCCATGATGTTTTCTAGTTTTCACTGGCGTCTTGGAGCAATAAGTGGGCGTATCGTATTCAAATAACTTGACAAGTTGACGTCATCTAGTCAGAGAAAAAGCTTCAGTCTTCTAACGATTCTTAAAAATGACTCCGAGTCGACTCTTACTTTTGAAAGAAAATAACTATATATACGGTGCACTGTCATATTTCAAACTATCACAGGATGTTTTTGTTCACTTAGATCTATGTTACACACTACATGAAAGGTAAATTTCAAAATTCCATGATAGGTGCTCTTTAAGAATTAGAATTGGCTAATTTCGATACCAATATTTGTCACTTGCTCTCTTATTTGAACTTATGCCATTAAAATAGATTCGTTTTGTGTCATGTCTTAAATGAGCAAATATCTAAAGGTATACTAAGGTATACTAGAAAGTTTATTGTTGCTTCATCAAATATTTTTTATTGACAAGGATTGGATCCATTTAACATTCAACAGGCCAACATAAATAATACAACAGAAGAAAGATGCATATTAGGGATTCACCGATATGAAAACTTTGCCCGATACCAATGATTCTTTATATTTGAAAGCCGATAGCCGATAAATCTCAATTTTTATATAATTTTTGAGGGCCTGATTACAACAACAAAAGTCTCATCATTGAAGCCATGTCCCAAACACACAATTATGATGTTCTCATTATAATTTTATGAAGATACGACAGACTTTTACTATATTTTCCTATTTTGAAGTGATGCCAATCATATTTCAAGCAATTCAAACCCATCATGGTGAACAGTGCACATCTGAAGTTGCTTGTCTTTTGTTGCTTTATTAACATTAAAAACGCAGCAGGAATATTAGGCTGCTGTCACTTTAAGAGCTGCACGAATACAATACACTGATACACACGCATTCTATTTCTCAAATGTTTACGTTCATTTAAGACATAACCAACT
Source organism: Gobio gobio (assembly GCF_949357685.1). Classification (NCBI taxonomy): domain Eukaryota; kingdom Metazoa; phylum Chordata; class Actinopteri; order Cypriniformes; family Gobionidae; genus Gobio; species Gobio gobio. The sequence goes on from NC_137121.1 coordinate 3,688,774, forward strand.
ATGTTTACAAGGATACTCACCAAGACGGGCATTTTGATGCAATTTTGTGTGTGAAAGAGAACAACTTTTAATTAATTCAATTTGAATAAACCATCTGTCTTTTTCATGATATAGTTGATATGCAGATGGTGTTCGGCTGATAAATTTTCTTTACTTTATTTTAACTGCGTAATGATTATAAAAGCAGTCGGACGGGTTTAACTCACTGGACGTCTGCAGTCGGGACAGCAGGATGGCGTTCTGTGTGTCTCTGTCCCAGTATCTGACCCAGTCCAGACGCACAGGATCCAGTACAGACCCGGAAGACGACGCCTCTGGTTCCTGCAGGATCTCTTCCAGAAGTCTCCTGCTGTCGGGGTCGGACCGGGTCATCTGCAGAACCCTGGACAGAAGATACAGCGTTACAGTTTAAAAAGCTTCATTTGCTATATGCAAAGCTTATTTCTCGAGGTGAAATATGACCTGGACACATTTTTGATTGGCTTGTGAATAAAAGCTTGAGAAATTAACTCTTAATGTTTGTTGGGAATTAATTCCAACCGGCCCTTTAAATTCTTTAATTCTTTCTCACTCTTTGTTAAGAAAACGCAACATTTGGTTAAATAGATGTAGGAAAGATAAACAACTGGACCAATCGTAATCCAGTATGCAATCTCAGGATGATGTCATTTAACAAAACAAAAAAGAAAGAGTGAAAAAAAACTAGACTCCTAAAAAAAAGAATCGAATTTCCAATCCGCAAAGTGTAATTTATTATTTCTTGATTTGATTTTGAGGTAATATGACCTGGACGACAAGTTCTTGACAGGTTTGTGAGTTTAGCAGAATAAAAGCGTGACAAATTAATCAATTTAAAATTAATCAAATTAATCTTTTTTCTTTACAAAATTCTCCCTTTTTCTTTCTACAGCAGATGATTTAATGGGTGTATGAAAGGAGAGCGAATCACAATTGAGTATGCAAATACAGACATGAAAGAGGACCAATCACAATGCAGTATGCAACATGATGATGTCATCACTTCAGATTTCAAATGTATACAATTTAAACAAACAAACAACAACAAAAAACAGACAGAATTAGAATTAAAGGAGTAAATTGTCATGAAAATAATGGGAAAAATGTTTAAATTGCTATGCGCAAAATGTAATTGATTATTTCTTGATTTGATTTTGAGGTGAAATATGACCTGGACGACAAGTTCTTGACAGGTTTGTGATTTTACCAGAATAAAAGTTTGGCAAATTAAAACTGTGTTTGTTTGGTAATTAATTTTAATCTGCCCAAGTTTTAATTCTTTTTTTCCCTTTACAAAATTCTCACTTTTTCTTTTTACATTGTAAAACAGGCAGCAGATGGTTTAATAGGTGTAAGAGAGGAGAACGAATCACAATTGAGTATGCAAATACACACATGAAAGAGGACCAATTGCAATCCAGCAATATTATGATGTCATCGCTGTCAGATTTTAAAATGCAGAACATTTTAACAAAACCAAAACGGACAGAATGAGGACTTCGGGAGTAAATTGTCATGGAAATAATACAAAAACAGTTAATGGTAACACTTTAGGATGGGAGCATATTCACTATAAACTCTTTTTTTAATTTACTGTTTATTAATATTTAGAAAGGTAGTTGTTAAGTTTATGTATTGGATTATTAAGGGATGTAGAATATGCAGAATAAGGCATTAATATGTGCTTTATAAGTACTAATAAACAGCCAATATCCTAGTATGCATGCTAAAAAGCAACTAGTTAATAGTGAGAATTGGACCCTAAAATAAAGTGTTACCAATGGTCGTAATAAAAGCTTAATTTGCTAGCATAAAGACATCTAATTCATGGCATGCTGTGTAAATCAGAGCTATCAGAGCGTTACCAATTTGTCTGTTTAAACAGGGAACAATCTAAGATAACGTCTGTAAATTATGGAGTGCCACAAGGATCTGTGTTAGGCCCTCTGTTATTCTCAATATATATGCTGCCACTTGGTAATATTATAAGAAAACATGAAATTAGTTTCCACTGTTATGCCGATGATACTCAGTTATATATTTCAGCACGACCAGATGAAATCTCTAAATTATCCAAGCTAACAGAGTGTGTTAAAGATATAAAATATTGGATGAATTGAATTAAATGAAGCACTAATTGAGCTCAAGTTTAGCTTGCTACTTTGCCTTTTTCTGTGTCGCCCTCTTTTGAACATCATTTCCTGTGTTATTGTATCAATAAAAGAGTCAAACGGGCCAGAAACAACATTTGAAAAAGAAAACGAGAGAGAAAGACTCGCCTGCTGGTGTCCAGCCGGGTGGAGCACCTCGTGGCAGGAGTGGAGCACAAGCTCTCGACCGTCTGAATGAACTCCACCTGCTCAAACTCTTCACGCGAGAGGTGATTCTGCTTCTGCAGCTCCTCAACCTGAGAATGACAAATGAGACAATACATATTTGACAAATGAGAGTCTAGTAAAACTGAGTGATAAATCCTCCAAATAAAACTCGCCCATTTTTGGTTTATGCTCACCATGAAGGCCCTTAGATCCCGATCGGCAGTGAAGACGCAGATGCTGTGAAGCTGCTCCTTCACATTAAAGCCCTAAAAACACAGACAGTCAGTCCTGATTTATATTAGACTGTGTAAAATCTAAGTCTGGGGTCAGTAAGATATACATTTTTTAGATGTATAACTTCCTTCGCATTCTGTAACAAATCCTTCCCTTGCGGGTCAAAATGACACGAAGCCCTAAAAAGCTTATATCATTTAATTTTTATAATATTCTTTCTATTTGTTTATACAATTTTTTTTATTATTTATTTTATTTACCTTTAAATTACAAGATTTTATCAATAAATAATAATTATTAAAGCACATTTTTGACAATCTTTCAACTTAAATTCAAAATAATACATGCAATAACCAGCTCAAAATATCTCACATTGGGTCATTTTGGGTGTCTTTGCTGACCTCGTGGAAAAATAGTAATATAACATGATATTTCATGACTCTTGCCACAAGATGGCCTTATAGCTCTATATGGAGCAAATGAGCTGTTCCGCTGGGTCCTAAAGTCAGTGATTTAATGGTTTATCACTTTCAACCAATAGGGGGCGCAGTTACGAAATTGATGTGGTGTGGTCAGAGTGAGGTGACAATGAAACATGCAAAGCTTAGTGTCAATATGCAAAAGCATTGCAGAGATAAAGCCTCAAGAGTCATTTTGGCATCATGCCTCAACTTTGTTGCTGTGAACGAAAACGTTTTCGTCCATTGACACGAAAATCATACATTTTTGTTGCCACGATCTGAAGATGATACGCTTCGTTTTTGGCGAAAATCGGACAAACGGTCTAGGGCGAGTTCGAAAAAGTAGGTTTTTAAAGAAAAACAAAATGGCGGACAGGAAGTTCGGCCAAATATTATAATAGGCTAATTTAATCAAAAGTTAAGCTTTTTTGGAAATTTTGTTATAATTTTTGACCACAAGGTGGCGCTGCTCCGAAACTGAGTACCATCATTGCATTGGTACTATAGACACATACAGTGTTTCATTAACGATTCGCCAAGACGTTCGTAAAATATAGAATTTTTTTCAAAAAATTCAAAATGGTCGACGCCCAAATGGCCGATAGTTTTGTGATTTTTGGCCAAAGTGTTCAGAAGTTATAAGCAAACATTTTAATTGTTCATATCTCTTGACCACTAGGTGGCACTGTGCAGGTAGCCTCATGTAATGGTTGTCATAACACACACCAAGTTCAGAATACTATAAAGCATCGCGGAGATATAGCCTCACGTCCATTTTGGCAGACACTTTGACGAATTTGTTGATGCGTTATTCAAGAACGGTTTGACTACTCAACTTGAATTCCATAACTTTTGTTGCCACGATCTGAAGATACGATCGATTTTGGTGAAAATCGGACAAACGGTCTAGGGCGAGTTTGAAAAAGTAGGTTTTTAAAGAAAAACTAAATGGCGGACAGGAAGTTCGGCCAAATATGGCAAACTTGGTATCTATGTTCTTGGCATGACCCAAGGAATGTATTAAGACCAGATTCATTATAATAGGCTCATTTGAATCAAAAGTTATAAGCATTTTTTGGAAATTTTGTTATGATTTTTGACCACATGGTGGCGCTGTCCCGAAACTTTAAGTACCTTCAATGCATTGGTGCCAAAGACACATACAGTGTTTCGTTAACGATTCGCCAAGGCATTCGCAAAATATGGAATTAAAAAAAAAAATTCAAATTGGTCGACGCCCAAAGGGGCCGATAGTTTCGTGATTTTTGGCCAAAGTGTTCAGAAGTTATAAGCAGAAATATCTCCTGACCACTATGTGGGACTGTGCTGAAACTGTGTAGGCAGCCTCATGTCATGGTTGTCATAACACACACCAAGTTTGGTCAGAATACACTAAAGTGTTGCAGAGATATAGCCTCATGTCCATTTTGGACACTTTGTCGGACACTTTGTTGAATTTGTTCATGCATTATTCGAAAACGTTTTGACGAATCAATTAGAATTCCATAACGTTTAGTCTGCATGGTCTGAAGATGATGTGGTTAAGTTTTCGTGAAAATCGGAGCAACGGCCTAGGAGGAGTTCGAAAAAGTATTTTTTTCTGAAAATTCAAAATGGCGTAAAATGTTTGTTTCTATCACTTACGGTTCAAAAGTTATAAAAATAAAGGTGAGTGCACCTAGGCACTAGAGGGATTGAATTAGAGACTCCAAAATTGGTGTAAATAATGTTGGGTCAGTCCACTATCATTGCGCCAAATTTCATAGCTTTCTTTAAGAGACTTCTTTCACAAAAATTTGACAATCGTAGCGACCCAAACCTTTGAGCAGCAGTTTTCAGTATTTGAGCTGTGTTCGATCAGGTGTGTGTACCATGTTAGTCAGCAGAGCTTTAGCCTGCGGCAGATCTCTGTGAGTGAGACAGGTGAAGGTGCGTCTCAACCCCGTCTTCCTGATGTCCTCCAGACTGCATCCAACAGAGCCGCGTCTGCGCAGAACAGCCTGCGCGTGTGGGATCCGTCCGCTCAATACAGCGCGCTGCACAACATCCTGAAACACACAAGCAACAACACTAGCTCTGGTCCTTCAATCTGACTGGCTGAGAGCCTTGAGCCATACGATATTCTGATATCACACAGAAACCGTTTCACAATTAGTGTCACTGCGCTTGTTTCTGCCGGATCTAAACTGGCAGCATTTCCCACAGCAAGCGTCAATGGGGGAGGAGCAAACCCACTATAATTGTACAAGTACCACTGTTGTTGTGTCAGATTGTAGTCGTTTAGACCTCAAATATAACCATTTAAAAGCTTTCGGAAGACATTTTCGGAGATGTTTAAAAACGCGTACTTCAGTTCAATGTATAAAAAATTGCTAACGACACGTTAAAAACATGCTAAAAATGTGCTAAAACATGCTAATTCATGCGAACGTATTAAAACATGCTAACAAAATGCTAATTCATGCTAGCAGCAATGTTAAAACAGGCTAGAAAATATGATAAATAATGCTAAAAATGTGTTAATTTAATGCTAGCAATGCACTAAATAATGCTAGCAAAATGCTAAATCAAGCCAGCAACATGTTAATTTAATGCTAACTTGTTAAAACATGTTAGCAAAATGCTAATTCATGCTAGGAAAAATGCTAAAGCAGGCTAGCAAACATCATAAATAAGGCTAACAATGTGCTAATTAATGCTAGCAATGCGTTAAATCATGCTAGCAAACATGCTAATTCATGCAAACAGTATGTTAAAACAGGCTAGAAAACATGAAAAAATGCGAACAATGTGTTAATTAATGCTAGCAATGTGCTAAATAATGCCAGCAAATCATGCAAATTAACAAAAAAAAATTAAATCAAGCCAACATGTTAATTCATGATAACGTGTTAAAAAATGTTAGCAAAATGCTAATTTATGCTAGCAGAATGCTAAAGCAGGCTAGCAAACATGATAAATAATGTTAACAATGTGCTAATTTATGATAATGCGCTAAAACATTTAAAATCAAGCCACCAACATACTAATTCACACTAACTTGTTAAAACATGTTAACAACATGATAATTAATGCTAGCAGCATGACAAAGCAGGCTAGCAAACATCATAAATAATGATAACAATGTGCTAATTTATTAGATTAGATTAGATTAGATTCAACTTTATTGTCATTACACAAGTACAAGTACAAGGCAACGAAATGCAGTTTAGGTCTAACCAGAAGTGCAATAGCAGCAAGTGCAGGATATACAACGTTTGCATAAGTGCAGGACATGGATATGTACTGAGTATATATAAATATGTCTATAAATAGAGAGATGGTTATTACTATAAACAGAATTTACAGGTGAATATGTACAGTGAATAATATACAGATGGTTAATACTATAAACAGAATTTACAGGTGGATATGTACTATGAATATAATATAATATACAGATGGCTATTACTATAAACAGAATTTTACAGATAGAGGTATACAATGATATGTTAGGCTAAAATTAGGAATATGGCAGTGGATTAAGGTAGTGCAATAAATTATGGACAGAAGCTATCCGAAAAAAAGTGTAAAAGTGCAGTGGAAGTGATTGCATATTACAGTTAGAAGTACGGTGCAAAATACAAATGTAAACAGTAGGTACTGTAAATAACAGTCGGCAGTGCAAATGAGCATAATCCAGTTACGGTGTGGTAGTGCAAAATGAATAAGTAAACAGTTGTTACTGTAATAAAGAGTCGGTAGTGCAAATAACAAAGTGAAGGTGGATGTGAGGTAGGAGAGTTATCAGTATATGAGGGGAGTGGATCAGCGGGGGTTTGAGTTCAATAAAGAGACAGCTCTGGGGAAAAAACTGTTCTTAAGTCTGCTGGTCCTGGTCCGGTGGATCCTGAAACGCCTTCCGGAGGGCAGGAGAGAAAACAGTCTGTGGGCTGGGTGAGAGGAGTCCTTGAGGATGCTGCGAGCTCGATGCAGACAGCGTTTCCTCTGGATGTGCTCGATGGCAGGCAGTGGAGTCCCTGTGATGCGCTGGGCAGTTTTCACCACCCGCTGCAGTGCCTTGCGCTCCGCAACAGAGCAGCTCCCATACCATACTGCGACACAGTTGGTCAGGATGCTTTCTATTGCGCAGCGATAGAAGTTCACCAGGATAGCCGAGGAGAGCTGATTCTTCCTCAGTGTCCTCAGGAAGAAGAGGCGCTGGTGAGCCTTCTTGACCAGGCTGGAGGTGTTGGTCGTCCACGACATGTCCGCTGAGATGTGGATCCCCAGGAACTTGAAACTGGAGACACGTTCAACAGCCATTCCATTGATGTGGATGGTGTCGTGTGTGCCTCTTGACTCCTTCCTGAAGTCCACGATGAGCTCCTTCGTTTTGGTGGTGTTGAGGAGCAGGTTATTTTCGGTGCACCATGTGGCCAGGTGCTGGATCTCCTCCCTGTAGGCAGTCTCATCGTTGTTGCTGATGAGCCCAATCACCGTTGTGTCGTCCGCAAACTTGACGATAGAATTAGATCCATACACAGGCTTGCAGTCGGAGGTGAAGAGGGAGTAGAGAAACGGACTTAGCACACAGCCCTGTGGTACACCAGTGTTGAGTGTGATGGATGTGGAGCAGGTGGATCCTGAACGAACATTCTGGGGTCTGTCAGTTAGGAAGTCCAAAATCCAGTTGCACATTGAGGTATTGATGCCCAGGTCTCCAAGTTTGGCTATTAACTTGGTTGGGATGACAGTGTTGAATGCTGAGCTGAAGTCAACAAACAGCATGCGTGCATAAGTGTTCTTATTGTCCAGGTGAGTGAGCACAGAGTGCAGTGCCATGGAAACGGCATCCTCTGTGCTCCTATTGCTGCGGTAGGCAAACTGGTGTGAGTCCAATGTGGATGGTAGAGAGTCTTTTAGGTGTTCCAGGACCAGCCGCTCAAAGCACTTCATGACGATGGGTGTGAGTGCTACAGGGCGGTAGTCGTTAGGGCACCTCGGGTTAGAGTGTTTTGGCACTGGCACAATGGACGTGCGTTTGAAGCATGAAGGTACAGCTGCTTGGGCAAGAGACAGGTTGAAAATGTCTGTAAAAACCTCAGCGAGCTGCTCCGCACATGCCCTGAGAACACGACCAGGGATGTTGTCTGGTCCAGCAGCCTTGTGCGCGCTGATCCGGCTCAGTGACTTGCAGACATCTGTGGAGGAGAGTGTGATTGGTGGGTCAGCTGAGGGTTTGAGCTTGGTGGCAGTTTCTCTGTTGTCTCTTTCAAAGCGAGCATAAAAGTGATTTAGCTCGTTCAGGAAGTTGACATCAGTGGCTGCGGGGGTGGAGTGGGTGGGTTTGTAGTCACTGATGGCCTGGATGCCCTGCCACATGCGTCGAGGGTCAGAGTTGGAAAAGTGACCCTCTATCTTTAGCTTGTAGCAGTGCTTGGCCTTTTTGATGCCCCTCTTCAGGTTAGCTCTGGATGCGCTGTAGGCTTGTGCATCTCCTGATCTGAAGGCAGTATTGCGTGACTTCAGCAGGAGTCGCACTTCCCTGTTCATCCATGGCTTCTGATTTGGGTATGTGGTGATCTGTTTCTGGGTTGTAACACTGTCAATGGTGGTATTGATATGATCCAATACAGAGGAGGTGTAGGAGTCAATGTCCGTGTGAGCGCCACTGGTGGCTTGAGAAGCAAACACACTCCAGTCTGTGTGTAGAAACCTTTCCTGGAGTGTGGAGTCAACCCCCGCAGGCCACACCTTGATGGTCTTTACTGATGGCTTCACACGGTTGATGAGGGGTGAATATTTGGGGATGAGGAACAAAGAGAGGTGATCTGACTGTCCCAGGTGGGGGAGGGGTGTCGCAACGTAAGCACCAGCCATGTTTGTGTAAACATGGTCTAAGGTTTTGTTTCCTCTGGTGTGGCAGGAAACATGCTGGTGAAACTTGGGTAGCACTGACTTTAAGTTTGAATGATTAAAGTCACCTGCAACAATAAAAGCAGCTTCCGGGTGATCAGTCTGTTGTTTACTGATGGCTGCATGAAGTTCTTTCATAGCAAGCTTGGCATCAGCATCCGGGGGAATATAGGCTGCAGTTATAATGGTGGAAGTGAACTCTCGCGGCAGATAAAACGGTCTACATTTAACCATGAGAAACTCGAGGTTAGCTGAACAATGACTCCCAACAATAGCAGAGTTTGTGCACCAGGCTTTGTTAATGTAAATGCACAATCCACCACCTCTGGTCTTACCGGAGCCATCTAATGTTCTATCCGCCCGGAGCGTGTGGCATCCCGCTAGCTCAATAGCGGTGTCCGGTATTCCGCCGTTTAGCCAGGTTTCCGTGAAGATTAGGACGTTACAGTTCAAAAGTTTCTTACTGTGTGTGATGCTGAGTCGAATCTCCTCCATTTTGTTCACTAGCGACCGTACATTGGCAAGGAAAATACTGGGTAAAGAGAGCCGATGTGGGGTAAGCTTTAGCTTTAGCCTTAGCTTAGCTCTCAGACCACCGCGTATTCCCCGCCTTTGTTTACGATCTCGGCGCCGCCTGCGAGCACTTCCGCCCGGCCGGGCAGAGTGCATAGCCTCGGGTGTTCTAGCGATCTCAGGAAGGAGTCGAAGATTGTCCATAAAACTGTCGGAAATTCGCAAACCAATATCCAAAATCTCACCACGGGTGTACGATGTTAAGGCACAACTATTCTGAACGAACAGACCCGAGATGAGCAGGAAAAATACCGCAAAATTGCAGAATCTGGAGAGACCCAGAGCCTCGCGAACTACTCGCGCCGCCATCTTGGATACATTATGCTAGCAATGTGCTAATTTATGCTAGCAAACATGCTAATTCATGCTAACAATGTGCTAAAACATGCTAGCAACATGTTAAATCAAGTCAGTAACATGCTAATGCATGCTAACAGAATGCTAAAACAGGCTAGAAAACATGATAAATAATGCTAACAATGTGTAAATTCATGCTTGCAATTAATGCTAAATCATGCTAACAACATGCAAATTCATGTTAAAAATTTGATAAAAAATATTAGTAAAATGTTAAATCAAGCCAACAACCTGCTGATTCATGCTAACGTGTTAAAACATGTTAGCAACATGACAATGAATGATATCAGCATGATAAAACAGGTTAACAAACATAAATAATGCTAAAATGTGCTAATTTATGCTATCAATGCGTTAAATCATGCTAGCAAACATGCTAATTCAAGCTAACAATGTACTAAAACCTGCTAACAACATGTTAAATCAAGCCAGCAACATGCTAAATAATGCTAACATGTTAAAACATGTTAGCAAACATGATAAATAATGTTAACAATGTGTTAATTTATGCTAAAACATTCTAAATCAAGCCACCAACATGCTAATTCACGCTAACGTGTTTAAACATGTTATCAAAATGCTAATTCATGTTAACAGCAATGTTAAAGCAGGCTAGCAAACGTGATAAATAATGTTAGCAATGCGCTAAATCATGCTAGCAACATGTTAATTAATTCCAGCAGCATTTTAAAACAGGCTAGCCAAATGCTAAAACATAACAGCTATTTAGAAATGTGTTTAGCCGTTTTCGCAGATGCTGTTCAGCGCTCATGCACGCCGAAAACAGCTTTATCTCGACCAGTCCTTCAGGAATTTTCCGCTGGCTCTAACGAGCGATCTTTGGCTTTATTAATCGATTACTTGATCCCGAGCAAACGGATTTGGCTAAGGGCAAAAGTTAAGTTTCATAACTTTATATTTTTATGAATTGCTTGCTTGTTTATTTCCCACAGTACAAACTTCTTATACTTTTATACTGGCAATTATGGTTCAGTAAATAATATTATATATAAACAGGGCTCTCAAGTTTTGAACTGAGTTAAGGGTGAGATTTTGGCGACGGTGGGGACGAGGTTCTGATCTGAAAAATTTGTATAAATAAATAAATAATAATATTTTTTTATATAATTCAACATTTCTCTGTGTGTGTGTGTGTGTGTGTGTGTATGTATGTGTGTGTGTGTGCATAGAGAAATGCAAGAATTAATACTATTTCAAAGATGTCAGGGAAGAGGCAAATTAATAATCCATAATAATTTGGAATATATATACACACATATATAAATATATATATATATATATATATATACACACACATATATACAGGGAGTGCAGAATTATTAGGCACGTTGATTTTCTGATCATATTTTTTTTCCAGGCACATTTGACCAATTCCAAACCACAGTAATCCTAATAACTACTATTGATTTAGTATTTAATAATGTATAAGTGATATATAATTGTTCATGAAGGCTGGAAATGAAAATCACCTTATATTCAGGTGTGCAGAATTATTAGGCATGTTTTCTTTTACAGATAAATTGAGCCAAAAAAGAGATTTAACTCAGACTGAAAAGTCAAAAAGTATTAAATGCCCATGAGAAGGATGCAATACTAATGCAATACTAGACATTGCAGTTAAGGCGAGACCATTGGACAGTGAAATGCTCGTTGGGTCAGCAGGATCTGACAAAAACAGGTGGTGAAGAAAATACACCTGTTAACTGCAAAAGAATGAAGAATTAAGGTGAAGAATTAAGGGTGAAACCATCAGGAACCCTTTAGTCTCCAGCGCCACCATTTCCCAGAGCTGAACCTACCTGGAGTCTCCAGAAGTGCAGGTGTCAGGATCTCAGAGACTTCAGTTAGGTAAAGAATCCTAAAAAATGACCCCCACTAGATAAGAATCACAAGCTGAAGTGTTGTAAAATACATGAAGAAGGTTTTTTTATAGGCTTTATGGACAGATAGGTTGAGAATGACTCTTGAAGGACCAGCACCACATCCTCTAGTACCACTGTTTGAAGAATTCATCTTCCAGAGTCTGGCAGTACGTTTTGGGAGTTCATTTTAGTCCATCCTGAAGTCCGTTTTGCAGAGATGGATAGCTTCATAGCTTATGATTCTTATCTAGTGGGGGTCATTTTTTAGGATTCTTTACCTAACTGAAGTCTCTGAGATCCTGACACCTGCACTTCTGGAGACTCCAGGTAGGTTCAGCTCTGGGAAATGGTGGCGCTGGAGACTAAAGGGTTCCTGATGGTTTCACCCTTAATTCTTCACCTTAATTCTTCATTCTTTTGCAGTTAACAGGTGTATTTTCTTCACCACCTGTTTTTGTCAGATCCTGCTGACCCAACGAGCATTTCACTGTCCAATGGTCATGCCTTAACTGCAATGTCTAGTATTGCATTAGCATTGCATCCTTCTCATGGGCATTTAATACTTTTTGACTTTTCATTCTGAGTTAAATCTCTTTTTTGGCTCAATTTATCTGTAAAAGAAAACATGCCTAATAATTCTGCACACCTGAATATAAGGTGATTTTCATTTCCAGCCTTCATGAACAATTATATATCACTTATACATTATTAAATACTAAATCAATAGTAGTTATTAGGATTACTGTGGTTTGGAATTGGTCAAATATGCCTGAAAAAAAATATGATCAGAAAATCAACGTGCCTAATAATTCTGCACTCCCTTTATATATATATAATTTCATTTATTTTTTAATTTTTTCAGAATTTACTGTGTTGTAAATATAATTTATTCTGAAGCAATAGTCTCACCAGTGTTCAATCAGCTTTGAGATATCTTTGATATAATCTGCATATCTTTTATGAAGGGCATTTTCCCATAATCTTATTAAATAAAGGCTATGCTTCAGCTTTCATTTTATATTCTTAAATTTGATCTATAAATTAAATTAGAATAAGGCACTGTAGGGCTGTTGCCAATCAAATGAAATCATTTACACTGAAAAATGTTATGAGATTGTTTTAAAGGTCCCGTTTTTCGTGTTTTTTTGAAGCTTTGATTGTGTTTACAGTGTGCAATATAACATGTGTTCATGTTTCGCGTGTAAAAAAACACAGTATTTTTCACACAATTTACTGATCTGTGTACCGCTGTTTTCACTGTCCTCAAAACGGCTTGAAAGATTTCCCTGTTCTATGAAGTCCCTCCTTCAGAAACACGTAACGAGTTCTGATTGTGCCAGCGGTTCCCGTGTTGTGATTGGACAGCAGCTTAGCGCACGCAGAGCGCACGTTACCGGAAAGGTCACGCCTCTCACCATAACGGGGATGCATGCGCTCAATGATCTCTAAGTACAGCGTCCCTGGGAAAGCCAAACAAAGGTGATTTGACTCCGGGATGAAAATAACAGCGTCTCGACAACATGGCGACAAACAAACTATACAAACGCAACCGAACGCAACACTTCCTCTTATCCACGCGGGAGCAACAAGACCACGCCCCCTTTTTCGCATACTCTTGTGGGCGGAGGTTAGTCGACAAACTGCTCTACTGACGTCATTAAAGCAGGAAGTACAGGATGTAGTCCAAACCGGCCGTTCGCTGTAGGCTTTGAAAGGGAACTTCTGTTAAATAAAATATCTCGCTTGTCATTGAACTTTGAGCTTTATAATTTTACAGGTATTATAAATGCTCTAACAGCAACATTACACACTAACTAAAGTTTGAAAAATGGGATCACGAAGAACAGGACCTTTAAATATTTTTGAATATACAGATAAGAAATGTTGGAAAGAAAACATTAAACTAAACCACCAGTAGGTGGCAGAATGTAAACGTTGTTGTTGCGGGAATATCAAAATCTTACCCGGATACAGCAATGCTATTTTCTGATTGGCTGTTCGGTAGCTGTATTTTTTATTTGATTGGCTGGTGCGTGGCATGGCCTTCTGAACTCTATGTGGAACTCACTTGATTCCTCCTAATAGCGGCGCAACTTGGTGGGCATTATCCTGGACATTTCTCTGCGTGAGAAATACAAGGTGTGGCGTGTGAACGTGTTGAAATGCGTGTGTCTCACGTCCAATGCGTGAGACTTGAGAGCCCTGTATAAATAGCATGCCGTGTTTGGTATTGAGAAAGGGTCTGTAAGTGATTTTGGCCAGTGAAAGTTACATTGTTACACCAATGGAGGGCAGTAAAGACTGAATAACTTCCTGAAAAGGATGCGGGTGCTTTGGACCATAGATATCCATTAAAAGGCTAGATGTCTCGTCCGCACTGCTGCCAATGGAGGTCGACGTCCGCACCTGGCGGCCATCTTGTCACAGTCAGCTCGCTCACTCGTAACATTGTGTTTTAATGGTGCGTGTACTTTTTAAATCACCATAACTTGCTCAATTTTGTACAGATTTTCAAACTGTTTGGTTTGTTCTAAACGTCAGAGATGAAGTTATGACACTGCATACTTATGAAAAATTATTCATAATTTGTTCAAGCATCCATAATTATAGCCACGTTAATAACGTTTGTAAGAAACCAAACCATTTGTAAATCCGTCAAGATTTCAGCGAGATAAGAGTATTTGTGTTCAGATCACTCACCGTACATCAAGATGGCCGCCAGAAAGCTAGCCTGTGACAAGATGGCCGCCAGAAAGCTTGCCTGTGACAAAATGGTCGCCAGAAAGCTTGCCTGTGACAAGATGGCCGCCAGAAAGTTTGCCTGTGACAAGATGGCCACCAGAAAGCTTGCCTGTGACAAGATGGCCGCCAGAAAGCTTGCATGTGACAAGATGGTCGCCAGAAAGCTTGCCTGTGACAAGATGGTTGCCAGAAAGCTTGCCTGTGACAAGATGGCCGCCAGAAAGATTGCCTGTGACAAGATGGCCGCCAGAAAGCTTGCCTTTGACAAGATGGCCACCAGAAAGCTTGCCTGTGACAAGATGATCGCCAGAAAGCTTGCCTGTGACAAGATGATCGCCAGAAAGCTTGCCTGTGACAAGATGGCCGCCAGAAAGCTTGCCTGTGACAAGATGGCCACCAGAAAGCTTGCCTTTGACAAGATGGCCACCAGAAAGCTTGCCTGTGACAAGATGGCCACCAGAAAGCTTGCCTGTGACAAGATGGCCGCCAGAAAGCTTGCATGTGACAAGATGGCCGCCAGAAAGCTTGCCTGTGACAAGATGGCAGCCAGAAAGCTTGCCTGTGACAAGATGGCAGCCAGAAAGCTTGCATGTGACAAGATGGCCACCAGAAAGCTTGCATGTGAAAAGATGGCCGCCAGAAAGCTTGCCTGTGACAAGATGGCAGCCAGAAAGCTTGCATGTGACAAGATGGACGCCGCTGATAACGTTAGAGACTCCGCCGTAAGACATCTAGCCTTTATTATGGATATCTATGCTTTGGACCGCAAGGTTTTCGTTGACTGACCTCATCTGACAGCGACTGCCACTCCTGGTCAGTTCCAGCGATGGACACTGGAGTGTGAGGACACACTAATGCTTCACCTCCATCTGTCCAGGGGAACTTCTTCATGAACCCACGCAGATCAGAGATGTAGCCGTCTAAAATCTGCACACACTCCTGCAGGTTGACGTCGAGCTCTACACACAACACAGCATGTCAGCTTCAGTTTCACATCACAGAGTGAGTGTGTGTGTGTGTGTGTGTGTGCTTTACCCGGTGCGCTGGTGAGGAGGACTCTGGTTTGCGTGTTGAGGAAGGCTAGCGTGATGCTCAGTAGCTGTTCACAGAACTGCTGACTCTGGGCTTCTGTGTGTGTGTCCCGTATGGCAGAACGCAGCAGATCCAGCGCTGGACACAGAGCCTGAACGTCTGAAACACACACACACACTAGCGGTCAGACGTGTGGAGTTATTACCTCCTAGAGCTTTAAAGGATTAATTCACTTTTAAATAAACTTTTGCTGATCATTTACTCACCCCCATGTCATCCAAGATGTCCATGTCTTTCTTTCTGCAGTCGAAAATAAATGAAGGTTTTGGATGAAAACATTCCAGGGTTTTTCTCCATATAATGGACTTCAATGGGCTCCAAACGGTTCAAGGTCCAAATGACAGTTTCAGTGCCGCTTCAAAGGGCTTTAAACGACACCAGATGATGAATAAGGGTCTTATCTAGACAAACCATCAGTTTCTGAGAGAAACCCAGCAGTATTTATGCTATTATTTTACCTCTTATCAGAGGAACGTGATCATCTCTGAGCTCAGCCATAACTTCCGGCAAGTAAGGTCAAATACGATCGTGGTCATAGATATATCGATAGTAGATGCCTCATTCTACTGATCCGTGCAGTCGCTAATAAGGCATCTACGTATACATCTATGACCACGATCTAATTTGACCTCACTTAGCGGAAGTTATGGCGGAGCTCAGAGATGATCACGTTCGTCTGTTAAGAGGTAAAATAATATAAATACTGCTGGGTTTCTCTCAGAAACTGATGGTTTGGCTAGATAAGACCCTTATTCATCGTCTGGTGTCGTGTAAAGCTGCACTGAAACTGTCATTTGGACCTTGAACCGTTTGGAGCCCATTGAAGTCCATTATATGGAGAAAAACCCTGGACTGTTTTCATCCAAAACCTTAATTTCTTTTCGACTGCAGAAAGAAAGACATGGACATCTTGGATGACATGGGGGTGAGGAAATGATCAGCAAAAGTTTATTTAAAAGTGAACTAATCCTTTAAAGCTACAACCATCAAACTCAGCCCTTAAGACGCTTCTGACTCGAGTTGCTGCGACTTTACAAACTGATCCGACTTACGAGTATTTAAGCTTCACCCACTACGTATTTATCACTGGCAAAGCCTAGCAACTAGCTTAGAACATGCTAGCAACATTGCTAATACACAACAATCGCTAACAATGTGTGAAAACGTGTTAACAAGCTAAATCATATTAGCAACATGCTAATTCACATCAATCGCTAACAATGTGTAAAAACATGTTAACAACAAGCTAAATCATATTAGCAACAAATGGTAAATCCTTAAAGCTAACAACATGCAAGCAAAACATGCTTATTCAGGCTAGCAAACATGTAAAAAAGTGTTAATGTGCTAAAAAATTCTAGCAACACACTAATTCATGCTAACGTGATAAAACAGGCTAGCAAAACATGCCAATTGATGCTAGCAATGCGTTAACAATGTGATAAAATATGCTAACAAAATGCTAATTCATGCTTATGTGTTAAAACATGCTAACAACATGCTAATTTATGTTAACAGCTTTGTTAAAATAGGCTAGCAATATGCTAATTCATGTTAACAATGTGCAAAAACATGTTAGCAAACATGTAAATTAAGCCAGCAACATGCTAGCAATGTGTTAAAAAATGCTAAAAACATGTTAATTCATGTTAGCAATATGTGTTAAAATGAGCTAGAAACATGCTAATTAATGTTAACTGTGCTAAATCATGTTATCAACATGCTAATCCATGCTTGCAGTGTACTAAAACAGGCTAGCAACATGATAATTAATGCTAGCAAATATGGATAATTCATGTTAACAATGTGCTAATAATATTAATTCCTACTGTTTTAAAACAGGCTAGCAACATTTTGTTAGCATTATTTAACACATTGTTAGCATGAATTAGCAAAACATATTAACAATATGTTAAGCATGCTACCAAAATGCTAATTCATGCATATGTGTTAAAACATGCTAGCAACATACACATTTATGTTAACAGCTTTGTTAACATGTTAGCAAGATGTTAAATAATGTTAACAACGTGTAAAAACATGCTAGAAAAATTCTAATTGATACTAACAATGTTCTAAACCATGTTAACAAAAAATGCCAATTCATGCTAGCAGTTAAATAATGCTTGCAATAAGCTAATTTATACAAACAGCTTGTTAAAACATGCTAATTCATGCTAGCAGTTAAATAATGCTTGCAATAAGCTAATTTATACAAACAGCTTGTTAAAACATGCTAGCAACATGCTAATTCATGCTAGCAAAATACTACAACATGCTAATTCATGTTTGCAATGCGTTAAAACATGGTAGCAAAATGCCAAATAATGCTAGCAAATTGTTAAACATATTAATTCATGCTAGCATCATGCTACAACATGCTAATTCATGTTTGTAATGCGTTAAAACATGCTAGCAAAATGCTAAATAATGCTACCAACTTGTTAAAACATTAATTCATGCTAGCGTCATGCTACAACATGCTAATTCATGTTAGCAATGCATTAAAAAATGCTAGCAACATGCTAAATAATGCTAGCAACTTGTTAAAACATTAATTCAAGCTACAACATGCTAATTCACGCTGGCAACGTCTTTCTCTTTCCACTCCACTAAATTTAAAGCTTATAAAACGTTCAAACTTTCATACAGCTTTCAAGCCAACATCAGTTTGTCCCAACTTTACTTTCTAGTTTACTGAATTTTCAGCATCATTACTCTAGCGTCACATGATCCTTCAGAAATCATGCCAATATTATAAATAATAATATAATAGATATATTTTGAATATATCGGTTGCAAGGTTTTCTTTTGCTCTTTTGTGATTGAAACGTGACCTGGACATATTTCATATTTCATGAGAGTCAACCACTGAGGTCATGAGCTAAAGGAGAGGCACATTAGAGACTCTCCAGCTTCACATTAGCGTGGTTCCTCCTGCCCTTCACTAACCCGGCAGATCTAAGAGGAGACTTCTTAAAGGGTTAGTTCACCCAAAAATGTAAATTCTGTCATTAATTCCTCACCCTCATGTGGTTGGACACCCGTCAGACCTCCGTTCATCTTCAGACACAAATGAAGATATTTTAGTGTAAAGCTGATGCTGAGAAAGGCTTCAGATAGGCCTCCATTGGCATTCAGTACATTTACACTCACAAGACCCATAAAAGGCACTAAAAACGTCGTTACAAAGTCCATCTCACCACAGTGACTCTACAATAATCTTACGATGCGACGACAATAGTTTTTGTGCGCAAAAAAAAATCAAAATAACGCCTTTATCCAACTTGTTCTTGTCTTCCGTGTGTGTCTCCACGACGCATGCGCGAGAATATGACGCAGATCCGGCGTTCGGGAATCCATGAAATGCACACTTTAGGTAGCCTGGATGCCAGCCGAATTTAGCCCCGCACACAAAATGTTTTGCTCGGGCAATTCGGTCTGGACTCGCTCCATAGAGGAGGAATTATGCCCGAACAGAAACTGTTCGGACCAATGAAATTGTCAGGGCGGGCTTTAGACGATGATGGACAGATGATCAACAGTAACGTAATCATCACGTCATCGAAGGCTCTTGGGTTGAATTTGCTCTTATCCTAAACGGAGAACTTGTTCTTATATGCGTTCACCTTTACTATTTCTCTCAGAAACGATGATCGTGTTGGTAAGTACTCTGTGTATCCTTAAATTATTTTATTACTGCCAAAGATCGTTTACACTCATCTTTTTCTTATAACGTTACTTAATCCAGCGTGCGTGCAGACAGGGTTTCCAAGTGTTTTTGCAATGTCGCGCACAATTGCTACTCAAAACTATAGCCCAAAACTATAACTTTCCGGGGGGTTCTCCGGAAAAAAATGGCGTTTGGTTGGCAAAATATGTTATTTTGGCAAGGTTGCCTGCTAAAATTCGCATTCCTGGGTTTATATAATCACATAATTGGGGTCGCTTCAACCCGCGGACATGGAGAAAAACACGGACTTGGCAACACAGTGCAGTTGAGTTCTGTTGACATTTGACAACTAACGTTACGCGTCGCTCCGTTGCTCTGATTGGTTGTGGGTCTATCCAATTGAGGTCTTTCCTGGCTCGGTTGAAACACGCCCCATAATCAAAGCTCAATGGAGCGGTACCAGACTCATATTCTGACTAGAATTGAGTATGGCCACGCCAGGCTAGGATTTTGGTCCATTTTGAGAACTACGCCGAGACCTAAAGCACGATCAATGTAGAATTCAACAGCTGAGACACGCGCGTCTTCCTCTGCTCGTAAACAAATCTCTTCTGGGTCAAGTGTCCGAACGCCGGATCTGCTCATATTCTCACGCATGCGTCGTGGAGACACACACGGAAGACAAGAACAAGCTGGATAAAGGTGTTATTTTGATTTTTTTTTGCGCACAAAAACTATTGTCGTCGCATTGTAAGATTATTGTAGAGTCACTGTGGTGAGATGGACTTTGTAACGACGTTTTTAGTGCCTTTTATGGGTCTTGTGAGTGTAAATGTACTGAATGCCAATGGAGGCCTATCTGAAGCCTTTCTCAGCATCAGCTTTACACTAAAATATCTTCATTTGTGTCTGAAGATGAACGGAGGTCTGACGGGTGTCCAACCACATGAGGGTGAGGAATTAATGACAGAATTTACATTTTTGGGTGAACTAACCCTTTAAGAGCACTTAATAGAGCAGCGGGTGGAGAAGCTCATTAAAGCGGGGGTCTTACTCCTCAGCTGTGATTGGGTGGAGGCGGCCGGCGTCTGATCGGGCAGAACAAACCCAGACACGGGGCTCAGGATGTTCTCCTTACTCTTCAGGAAGAAATCAACCGTATCCAGCTGATGGTTCTTGAGGCCGGCCTGAAATGAACATCAGATTCTCTCATATTCATATAGAGAAACAGACATTTCACATACAATACAGCCAAAGTTTGAGTTGAGGTTGAGTGAACCATTATTGAGGGGTTTTAGGCACTTAAAGGGTTAGTTCACACAAAAATGTAAATTCTGTCATTAATTCCTCACCCTCATGTGGTTGGACACCCGTCAGACCTCCGTTCATCTTCAGACACAAATGAAGATATTTTAGTGTAAAGCTGATGCTGAGAAAGGCTTCAGATAGGCCTCCATTGGCATTCAGTACATTTTCACTCACAAGACCCATAAAAGGCACTAAAAACATCGTTACAAAGTCCATCTCACCACAGTGACTCTACAATAATCTTACGATGCGACGACAATAGTTTTTGTGCGCAAAAAAAAAATCTAAATAACGCCTTTATCCAGCTTGTTCTTGTCTTCCGTGTGTGTCTCCACGACGCATGCGCGAGAATATGACGCAGATCCGGCGTTCGGACACATGACCCAGAAGAGATTTGTTTACGAGCAGAGGAAGACGCGCGTGTCTCAGCTGTTGGATTCTACACTGATCGTGCTTTAGGTCTCGGCGTAGTTCTCAAAATGGGGCTAAAGTGGCATTTCATGGATTCCCGAGCGCCGGATCTGCTCATATTCTCACGCATGCGTCGTGGAGACACACGCGGAAGACAAGAACAAGCTGGATAAAGGCGTTATTTTGATTTTTTTTTGCGCGCAAAAACTATTGTCGTCGCATCGTAAGATTATTGTAGAGTCTCTGTGGTGAGATGGACTTTGTAATGATGTTTTTAGTGCCTTTTATGGGTCTTGTGAGTGTAAATGTACTGAATGCCAATGGAGGCCTATCTGAAGCCTTTCTCAGCATCAGCTTTACACTAAAATATCTTCATTTGTGTCTGAAGATGAACGGAGGTCTGACGGGTGTCCAACCACATGAGGGTGAGGAATTAATGACAGAATTTACATTTTTGGGTGAACTAACCCTTTAAACCACAAAAAACAACACAACAAGCAGCCTCAAGTTCTCTTTTTTTCTTATCAGTGCCAAAGAGACTCTAATAACTCGTTTTTTATCATTCAGGCAAGTGTTATGCATCATTTTAATCTGTTAAGTTTCAATTTTTTTGTGTACAGTCACAATAAAAACAAATTGATGTGCTTTTTGCAAAATAAAGACGTTTTGAGACGCGTTTGAGCAGTAATCCTGGATTTATTCTCCTCATGGAAAGCTGTTCATTTATGAAAGCAAAGGACTGATTGTAAGGTCAGTTTATTCTGTTAGCATCTGTGAATATTAAATGCGAAAAGACCGTTTAAATATTAATCCTGTTGCAGCATTAAATGTCATACACGCAAGACTGTTTAGACCAGATTTATTTGGCTTGTTTTGGACAGATTATAACGTGTTTATTGTAAAAGAGCCTAGTGTCACATCAATAAAGCTTTTATTCGCAAATGTCTGCTCATATGCTATAAATATAGGACCAGTCAAACCTATTGTGCTTCATATTGATGTTTAAATATTATAGCCTAATGGTATTCTTTTTATTTAATATCAAAGTTTGTCAGAAATGATTCTGGAGTTTTGTTTTGTAGAAAGAGAATTACTTTCTTTAAAGTGAATTTCGTTTTGTATAAATTGTATCTTAATTTTTATTATTAAATGTTTTTAGCATGAGACTACTTTTAAAAACATAAAAAAAATGTAGGAAAAAATGCTCATTTTTGTCTTGTTTCTAGTCTAAATATTTAAACATTCTTAAATCAAGATGCATTCACTAGACAAGTACAGTTTTCAACTAAATAAGAAGAGCTTTTTTTGCTCTCAGTCACACACCTTAAGCTCATTCATTATGCAGCTCATTATGCAGCTCATTATGCAATGTATTATGTTCATTTGTCCTCTCAGGTGATATCCATCATTATTCATTAGATATCACGCCTCCTCACATACTGGCTTTGTGAAGAAAAACTGTCTTACAAATTTTGAATGGGTGTATTGTTTTATGTGAATGAGTAGACTCAATGATTCTCACATCAGTTTGAAGCAAAAACTCAATGCAAATACACCATGGAGTCCAAAGTCTTGTGAACACATAACTATTGTGTGTTTTGAGGCCTTCATTTTAAAACAATTTTTTTAGTTTTTTCAAATATCATGAATAAACGTTTTTCTTTCAAAAATACAAGCATGTACATACATGTTGCTTAGATATTATGGTATCCCAGTTTGTGCTGAATACAGTGTAATTACACTTTTGCCATTAATATGTTTATAAGCAACTGAAAAAAACACAGAGCATGTCAAAACTTCTAAAGGGCCCAAAAACAGCTCAGACTCCAGAGGGTTAAAGACCTATTATGCTGTTTTTCAAAGGCTTGATGTTGTGTTGTGTCTCTCCTAGAGCAGGTTTTCCTGCAGTAATATTGATTATTTCCTCATATTCTCTAGTGTTGCGGCTCCTCTCTTCCCAGTCTGTCAGTATCGCTCGGTTTAGTTCCTGTCTCTATGAAGCCCCGCCTTCTGAAAAGCACACTGTGCTCTGATTGGTCGGCTGGAGTAGTGTGTTGTGATTGGTGTTTGGGAAATGTCCCGCCCCTTACCATAACCGCCACAACTGACTAACTCAACCAGGCCCCGCCCCATTATTCTGCGTATGAATTATTATAATGAGGAATATTGTGACGTGTGCCTACAGTCAGATGCCGGTGTGTGTGTGTGTGTGTGTGTGTGTGTGTGTGTGTACCTGTAGGGCATGTATGGGTATTGAGCAGCGTCCCCAGGCGTTCAGATGGCAGAGCGAGTCGACCGTACCAGCGGTGCCGAAAACCATCAGCCTGTTTAACAGCTCCTCCTGCGTCACACAGAACAGAACCACGGACAGACCCGATGCTGAAACACACACACACACACACACACACACACACACACACACACACACACACACACACACACACACACACACACATTATGGTAATCATTCAGTAACGATCAGGCATAACATCATAACAGGTGAAGTGAGTAACACTGATGATCTCCTGTTAGTGGGTGAGATATATTAGGCAACAAGTGAACATTTCATCCTCAGAGTTGATGTGTTAGAAGCAGGAAAAATGGGCAAGTGTAAGAATTTGAGCGAGTTTGACAAGGCCCATTTTTTTCATATTTAAAAAGGCAGTACAAATAATATTACAATGCTTTAAAAATGCTTAAATAAATAAAGCTTGATTAAATGCTAAAATTAAATGCATAAATTAATTAAAAACAATCTTATATATAATGATTTAATAGATAAATAAATGCTTAAATAAATATTTACATAAATGCTTAAATATTTAAATAAATTCTTCTACATTTAAAAAATGCATAAATAAATTAATGAATTCTTAAACACATAAATGTTTAAATAAAAAGCTTTAATAAATGCTTAAATATTTAAATAAATTATTGAATGCATAAATGGATTAAAATATTATATACATACAAAATGCTTTAATAAATAAATGTATACTTAAATACTAAGATTATTATATTTAAATAAATGTTTAAATAAATGCTTAAATATTTAAATAAATGATTAAATAAATAAATAATTGAATAAATACATATATGAAATGTTTAAATAAAGGCTTAAATAAAAAAGCTTGAATAAATGCTTAAATGCTTAAATTAATAAAAATTCGCATATACATAAAAAATGCTTTAATAAATAAATAAATGCTTAAATATTTAAATAAATTCTTATATATGTTAAAAATAAATGCATAAATAAATTAATGAATTCTTAAACACATAAATGTTTAAATAAATGATTAATTAAATTATTTCTTGAATAAATACATAAATGAAATGTTTAAATAAAGGCTTAAAAAAAGCTTGAATAAATGCTTAAATAAATAAATAAATATTTAAATAAATTCTTGAATGCATAAATGGATAAAAATGCTTATACATACAAAATGCTTTAATAAATAAATGTATGCTTAAATACTAAAATTATTATATTTAAATAAATGTTTAAATAAATGATTAAATATTTAAATAAATGCTTAAATGTTTAAATAAATGCTTAAATATTTAAATAAATGCTTAAATAAATATTTAAATAAATGCTTAAATAAATATTTAAATAAATGCTTAAATATTTAAATAAATGTTTAAATAAATGCTTAAATATTTAAATAAATGCTTAAATAAATATTTAAATAAATGCTTAAATAAATATTTAAATAAATGCTTAAATATTTAAATAAATGCTTAAATATTTAAATAAATGCTTAAATATTTAAATAAATGTTTAAATAAATGCTTAAATATTTAAATACATTTTTAAATAAATGCTTAAATATTTAAATTAATGCTTAAATTAATGTTTAAATTAGTGCTGGGCAAATTATCACGTTTACACGGGCGATTAATTCTCTAATTTTAACGCATTAAAATATTTAACGCAATTAACGTAGTGTACGTTTTTATATCCATTTTTGCCCAGCGTTACATTATATGATCATATTATACTCTTATTCATGTAAATTCTTTTAAACCATAAGCGCGACAAGACACAAGAGAACGCGCTGTCAATGTCCTGTCTGTCTGTGTGTGTGTGTGTGTGTGTGTGTGTGGCTGCGTCTCAATCAGATCCCTAGTTTCTAATAAAAAAATGATGGTCCTAAAATAAGCTCCTGAATTGTGTGTTAAATTGTAACCTAGCCATGTTCTTGACCGGTGTGCCATCTAAAGAAATCGCTGATCGCATTCCAGCCGGTGCATTTGAAATAAAACCGGTCCTATTTTGGTTAGGTCAGAGGTCAGATCCGTGCCTCACCCTTCAGTAGCAGACACAGGTGTTCGTCCGCAGATCTGTGGACAGGTACAGCAGGAGCGTCTGACCGCTGGTACGTGACACTTTGACCTTCCAGGTCCCAGTAGGCCAGAACCGTGCTAGCGTTCGCAGGGGAAACAAACGTAACCAGTGCGGAGAACTCGGATACGTTCAGCCCGGCTGCTGTGGCTCTCTCCGGCACGTCAAAAGACGTCACAGCGCCCCCTGGCTTCACGGAGGGCTGGGAGAGTTTGGCAGTGGCGGCCGCCCGACGGCATTCGATGTGCGGGAAGTCTCTGTACCAGGGTGACCTTTGACCCGGCCGGTCCGGACCTTTACATCGGCTATACAGCAAAGACAGACGCGCCTCCCACGACCTGAAGATTTGAGAAATGTAGCCCAGAGTGAGAGTGATGCATTATGGGGTAAACAACAAGGTCAGCGATCCTGAGGGTTTATCCAGTACCTGTCCGTTTGAAAGGGTTTATCCAGAATCGTCAGGCTGTGGGCGGAGCTCGCGAGGCTGTCCTGATCCCATGATTCAGTGGGCCTGAGAAAGGGCTGATCAGGGGCCGCGCGGCAACACAAGTGATCGGGATACATCCTGAAACACACAACGACACTATAAGGAAAAGATCTGGAAGGTGCAGTTTACTTCATGATATTTGACAACAATAGGAAATATAATAATAACAATAATATTAAGTATACAGCTACGATTAATCGCAATGTTATATATAATAAATGCTTATTTTTTACATTTACGTATATTATTTCATTTATATAGTACGGTATAATATTAATAACAGTTTTTCATATGCAATTATGTAGTATATATCTATTAAATACTGTTATTAATATAATACTGTATTTATTTTTACATGTATTTATTACACACATATATATATATATATATATATATATATACAGTATTTATAGAAATATCAGATTGAAACAAATCCATACACACAAAAAAGGAATAAATCTGAAAGATATTTTATAGTGCACTTAATGATATTACACAACAATAGAAAATATAATAATAATTAAAGCTGCAAGCAACATTTAGCGGGTTCAAGCAATTAAGGCCTTTAAGCAGTAAATTAGTTCAAACAGAGCTTAGGTGAAATGAAGTGATAAACTGACAAAATGTGATTGTTTATGTTATAATAGTGACTTTATAAAGTCTTAATGTGAATTATAGAACCATATTAGTGAGTAGTATGGCAAAATGTTTTGACCAGCAGGTGGCAGCAGAGACCCACTCATTGGCTCACTTTAATTTTTAAATGTTGTTTGTTTTATGGCACATTTTCAACTCCTTTAAACGTGTTTACACATACGCATTTTATTGCAAATATAAATATTGATATTTGAAATAAATTTATTTTGACTAAATGTGATTGTAAATGTTATAATAGAGATTTTATAATGTCTAAATATGAATTAAAGAACAATATTACTAAGAATTAAGACATCATGACTATTTTGACCAGCAGGTGGCAGCAGAGAATTAAAATAATTATTATGAAGCATACAGATGCTATTTAAAGTAATTTGATATATATAATACATTTTATATATAATATATCCAAGATTACATATATATATATATATATATATATTTACATAAAAACATTATTACATTATTTATAATATAAATAATTTAGCTGCAATTAAATCTAATATTTTCATAATTATATAATTCATACATATATCCAAGATTATTATTATAAAGTATATATTAAGTATATAGTACTGTATAATATTAATAGTTAGCAATTATATAATATGTTAGTATTAAATATATTTTTTATGTGTGTGTGTATATATATATAAAATTATATAAAATTTCCAAATATATAAATGTATTAAGTATATATATATATATATATATATATATATATATTAATGTAATTATATATATTAATGTAATATTAATCATCCTAGATGGAAAAGAATAAAACATTTCCACACAAAAATAACAAGTGTTGATTTTGAAAGCAAGCTGCTCTGCGTACAGGAAGTAGTGGTTGAGGTCGAGGGCGAGGCCGTGGTTCTGCTGGGTGATGGCCACTGCTGTACTGAGGTCCAGTGAGATCTGGAACAGACAGAAGGAGGAGGCGTCTGGAGGACCGGCTGCTGACCCGCAGTACAGGGGGAAGTCCACTGTGGCCATCAGCCGCCCATCAGTGCTGTCAAACACATCTGACACCGCGTCAAAGAACACACACATTTCACCTCAAACATTCTTATTATGAAAAATAGACATATTAAAAGAGTAATAATAAGTAATAACAAAAAATACATAAATAGAAATACATAAATAAATAGAATTTACATTATGTTTTTTTTGTACGGCCTTTAGAACCATTGAGAAAAATGTCATTAAATAAAAGGAAATCTTACTAAATACTAAAACAGGCTTAATTTTGCTTAATAGTAAAACGTGTATAGTAAACGTGTGTAAACCGTGTTTATATAAAATATAATAAATATGTTTGTTGAAAAAATATTATATTATATTATATTCACTTTTCTCTTCAAAGTCAAAAAGGAAAATTGTTATATATATATATATATAAATATATTTTGTTTCATATAATAAAAAAAAATGTGAATACTTAATATTTAAAAAAAATATTATTGTTTTATTATCATTTAAAAGTTTGGAATATTACATTAAAAATATATTTATATTATATTATAATTTAAGAGTTTGGAATACTTAATATTTAAAAAATACATATATTTTAAATATTTATATTATATAATAATTTAAAAGTCTGAAATACTTAATATTTAAAAATATATATTTATTATATATTATATTATAATTTAAAAGTTTGGAATACTTAATATTCAAAAAAAATATTTATATTATATAATAATTTGAAAAACTTAAATACTTAATATTTAAAAAAATATATGTTTATTATATCATATATTATATTATAATTTAAAAGATTGGAATACTTAATATTTTTTATATTTATATTATATTATATTTAATTATATAATAATTTAAAAGTCTGAAATACTTAATATTCAAAAAAATATATATTCATATATATATTACATTAATTATATTATGATTTAAAAGTTTGGAATACTTAATGCTCAAAAAATATTTATATTATACAATAATTAAAAAATCTTAAATACTTAATATTTTTAAAAATATATGTTTATTATATTATATATTATATTATAATTTAAAAGATTGGAATACTTAATATATTATTATATTTATATTATATTATATAATAATTTAAAAGTCTTAAATACTTAATATTTTTAAAATATATATTTATTATATATTATATTATAATTTAAAAGTTTGTAATGCTTAATATTTTTTAAATATTTATATTATATTATATATTTTATTATAATTTAAAAGTTTGGAATACTTTTTTTTTTTTAAATATATTTATATTATATTAATTATATTATATTATAATTTTAGAGTTTCTAACACTTAATATTTAAAAATATATATTTATTATATATTATAACTTAAAAGTCTGAAATACTTTATATAATTGAAAAGTTTGGTTTTTGAAAAGTTTTTTTATATTTATTAAATATTTATTATTATAATTTAAAAGCTTGAAATACTTTTCTAATATCTTTTAATTTGGCTCATGTATGTACAAGAAGATATGTTCTAATGTCCATAATAAACCTCCACAGTGTGTGTGTGTGTGTGTGTGTGTGTTTGAGAGCAGGGCAGTAATCTCTCAGTGATCTGCTCATATGGTGAAGGATACAGGTGAGTCCAGAGCTGAGCAGGATGAACAGCGTCCCCCGACAGAGCCTGTAATCCACACAGGCGTCCTGGCTCAGAGGCGGGGGGGCGAGCCGGCAGCAGGACTGCATGTGCAGGCGAGAGCTGTGGTCCATCCAGCGCAGCTTCACCAGCACACCGGCATTGACCAGCAGCACACAGAGTCCATCAGTGAAGGACAGCGGCCGCAGAGACTTCAGCTCACACACGTCTGCGGAGGGACACACACACACACTCCTGAGCAGTGTTGGGGAAAGGTACTTTGAAAAGTAATGCGTTCCAATATTGCGTTACTCCCTTAAAAAGTAACTAATTGAGTTACTTAGTTACTTTTTAAGAAAAGTAATGCATTACAATATTGCGTTACTCCCTTAAAAAGTAACTAATTGAGTTACTTAGTTACTTTTTAAGAAAAGTTGAAAAGTAACTAATTGAGTTACTTAGTTACTTTTTAAGAAAAGTAAAGCGTTACAATATTGCGTTACTCTAGTTACTTTTTAAGAAAAGTAATGCGTTCCAATATTGCGTTACTCCCTTAAAAAGTAACTAATTGAGTTACTTAGTTACTTTTTAAGAAAAGTAATGCATTACAATATTGCGTTACTCCCTTAAAAAGTAACTAATTGAGTTACTTAGTTACTTTTTAAGAAAAGTTGAAAAGTAACTAATTGAGTTACTTAGTTACTTTTTAAGAAAAGTAAAGCGTTACAATATTGCGTTACTCTAGTTACTTTTTAAGAAAAGTAACGCGTTACAATATTGCGTTACTCCTTTAAAAAGTAACTAATTGAGTTACTTAGTTACTTTTTAAGAAAAGTAACGCGTTACAATATTGCGTTACTCTAGTTACTTTTTAAGAAAAGTAATGCGTTCCAATATTGCGTTACTCCCTTAAAAAGTAACTAGTTGAGTTACTTAGTCACTTTTTAAGAAAAGTAATGCGTTCCAATATTGCGTTACTCCCTTAAAAAGTAACTAATTGAGTTACTTAGTTACTTTTTAAGAAAAGTTGAAAAGTAACTAATTGAGTTACTTAGTTACTTTTTAAGAAAAGTAACGCGTTACAATATTGCGTTACTCTAGTTACTTTTTAAGAAAAGTAACGCGTTACAATATTGCGTTACTCCCTTAAAAAGTAACTAATTGAGTTACTTAGTTACTTTTTAAGAAAAGTAACGCGTTACAATATTGCGTTACTCTAGTTACTTTTTAAGAAAAGTAATGCGTTACAATATTGCGTTACTCCCTTAAAAAGTAACTAATTGAGTTACTTAGTTACTTTTTAAGAAAAGTAATGCATTCCAATATTGCATTACTCCCTTAAAAAGTAACTAATTGAGATACTTAGTTACTTTTTAAGAAAAGTAATGCGTTCCAATATTGCGTTACTCCCTTAAAAAGTAACTAATTGAGTTACTTAGTCACTTTTTAAGTTACTTTTTAAGAAAAGTAACGCGTTACAATATTGCGTTACTCTAGTTACTTTTTAAGAAAAGTAACGCGTTACAATATTGCGTTACTCCCTTAAAAAGTAACTAATTGAGTTACTTAGTTACTTTTTAAGAAAAGTAACGCGTTACAATATTGCGTTACTCTAGTTACTTTTTAAGAAAAGTAATGCGTTACAATATTGCGTTACTCCCTTAAAAAGTAACTAATTGAGTTACTTTTTAAGAAAAGTAATGCATTCCAATATTGCATTACTCCCTTAAAAAGTAACTAATTGAGATACTTAGTTACTTTTTAAGAAAAGTAATGCATTCCAATATTGCGTTACTCCCTTAAAAAGTAACTAATTGAGTTACTTAGTCACTTTT
>NC_137121.1:3729657-3777157 GCF_949357685.1 Gobio gobio
ACATCGACATGTGTATGTAGTTACAGTTCAAGTGCTCAAGGAGGACCAGTGGAGAACCGGCTCAATATCAGGACGCTCATGATGTGTAATGTGTTCCTCTCAGTAACAGAAACACTGCAGTCTGTAGAGTTTATTATCCTCATGATCTGTGCTTGACCCACTGGACCCAGTCTAACTCACTGGTGCTGTTCTCTCTCTCCTCAGGTCTGTGCCTCCAGGTCAAGCTCCAGCGCTGCCTGCCCTTCAAACACAAGGTGCGTCAGGGTCTCTCTCCCACTGGAGGAGCTATACTGGGAAACAAGAGGAAGAGCACACTCTGAAAAATGCTGCGTTAAAAACAACCCAAGCTGGGTTGAAAATGGACTAACTCCGCGAATGTGTCGTTTTAACCCAGCGAATTGGATAGATTTAACCCACAGAATGGGTTGTTTTAACCCAGCGAATGGGAATGGGTCATTTTAACCTAGCGAGTGGGTCATTTTAACCCAGCGAACGTGTGGGTCGTTTTAAACCAGTGAATTGGATAGATTTAACCCACAGAATGGGTTATTTTAAACCAGCGAATGGGAATTGGGTCATTTTAACCCAGCAAATGGGTCGTTTTAACCCAGCGGTTAGGTCGTTTTAACCCAGTGAACGTGTGGGTTGTTTTAAACCAGCGAATTGGATAGATTTAACCCACAGAATGGGTCATTTCAATGCAGCGAATGGGTCGTTTTAACCCAGCAAATGGGAATGGGTCATTTTAACCCAGCGGTTAGGTCGTTTTAACCCAGCGATTAGGACGTTTTAACCCAGTGAACGTGTGGGTTGTTTTAAACCAGCGAATTGGATAGATTTAACCCACAGAATGGGTCATTTCAATGCAGCGAATGGGTCGTTTTAACCCAGCAAATGGGAATGGGTCATTTTAACCCAGCGAATGGGTCGTTTATGCCCAGCGATTGGGTCGTTTTAACCCAGCGATTAGGACGTTTTAACCCAGCGATTAGGACGTTTTAACCCAGCAAACGTGTGGGTCGTTTTAAACCAGTGAATTGGATAGATTTAACCCACAGAATGGGTTATTTTAATCCAGCGAATGGGAATGGGTCATTTTAACCTAGCGAGTGGGTCATTTATACCCAGCAATTGGGACGTTTTAACCCAGCGAGTGGGTCATTTTAACCCAGCGAACGTGTGGGTCGTTTTAAACCAGCGAATTGGATAGATTTAACCCACAGAATGGGTTATTTTAAACCAGCGAATGGGAATTGGGTCATTTTAACCCAGCAAATGGGTCGTTTTAACCCAGCGGTTGGGTCATTTTAACCCAGCGGTTGGGTCATTTTAACCCAGCGATTAGGACGTTTTAACCCAGCGATTAGGACGTTTTAACCCAGCGAACGTGTGGGTCGTTTTAAACCAGTGAATTGGATAGATTTAACCCACCGAATGGGTTATTTTAACCCACCAAGTGGGTCGTTTTAACCCAGCGGTTTGGTCGTTTTAAGCAAACATTTAACCCATCCGCTGGGTTAAAACGACCCAATTGCTTTTAGAGCATTTTTTTGAGTGTAAGCGGTATGTTTGTAATGAGATTGATGAAAGCTCTGTGTGTGATGTCCTCTTCCTCTGGCTTTCTTCCCTCAGCTGGAGATCTCCATAACTGAGGGAACACACTCCACTGAGGAGGACAGTGAGTTCAGCAGCTGAAACACAACACAAGCCTCTTACATCTGCCCTGGACACTTCACTAACAACCTCGCTGTACATTCACTTAGTTTTAATGATTAGAAATGTTATTTAATAATAATAATAAAATCATATAATTACTATTATTATTATTATTTTTTTATAAAATGTATTAACCTATTTATAAATAAATAATTTATTGATAAATACACATAGAATGCATTATGGATAATGAATGTTTTGAATAATGAAATCTTTCTTTAACTCTTATATTAATAATAATTCTTAATTTAATAAATTAAATCATTTGATTAATTAAAAATCAATAATAATAAAATCATATGTATAAATAAAATTATATATTTTCATAATTTATAAACAAATTTAAAAGTAAATATGAATGAATTATTATGTTAAATACACACAAAATGCATTATATATTTATGATAAATTAAATTATTAAATTATAAATGATTTTAAATTTAGTATTTAATAATAATCTCATATATATATATATATATATATATATATATATATATATATATATATATATATATATATATATATATATATATATATATAAAATATTTTATTTAATAATATTACAATTTTCATAATCTATAAACAATTTAAAAGTAAATAATTTATTCATAAATACACACAAAATGCTTGATATATTTATGATAAATTAAATTATTAAATTGTATTTAATCATTTTTATTAGAAATGTTATTTAATAATAATAGTCATATATATATATATATATATATTTAAAAATAATTTGATTTAATAATTTAAATTTTCATAATTTATAAAAAAATTTAAGTATATAATATATGAATTTATTCATAAATACACATGAAATACATTATATATATATATATAAAATGCATTTTATGAAAAATTAAATGCATGATTTTATTTAATAATTTTTAATTAATCATATATATATATAGAATTGTAGAGCTGAGTTTGATCATCTCTGATCTCTGTGTCTTCACTGGCTAACCTGTCGTCCTCTCTCTCATAACCTGTCGTCCTCTCTCTCATTACCTGTCGTCCTCTCTCTCATTACCTGTCGTCCTCTCTCATAACCTGTCGTCCTCTCTCTCATTACCTGTCGTCCTCTCTCTCATTACCTGTCGTCCTCTCTCTCATTACCTGTCGTCCTCTCTCATAACCTGTCGTCCTCTCTCTCATTACCTGTCGTCCTCTCTCTCATTACCTGTCGTCCTCTCTCTCATTACCTGTCGTCCTCTCTCTCATAACCTGTCGTCCTCTCTCTCATTACCTGTCGTCCTCTCTCTCATTACCTGTCGTCCTCTCTCATAACCTGTCGTCCTCTCTCTCATTACCTGTCGTCCGTCCTCTCTCATTACCTGTCGTCCGTCCTCTCTCATAACCTGTCGTCCGTCCTCTCTCATAACCTGTCGTCCGTCCTCTCTCATTACCTGTCGTCCTCTCTCATAACCTGTCGTCCTCTCTCATAACCTGTCGTCCTCTCTCATTACCTGTCGTCCGTCCTCTCTCATTACCTGTCGTCCGTCCTCTCTCATTACCTGTCGTCCGTCCTCTCTCATAACCTGTCGTCCTCTCTCATTACCTGTCGTCCTCTCTCATTACCTGTCGTCCTCTCTCATTACCTGTCGTCCTCTCTCATTACCTGACGTCCTCTCTCATTACCTGTCGTCCTCTCTCATTACCTTTCGTCCTCTCTCATTACCTGTCGTCCTCTCTCATTACCTGTCGTCCTCTCTCATTACCTGTCGTCCTCTCTCATTACCTGTCGTCCTCTCTCATTACCTGACGTCCTCTCTCATTACCTGTCGTCCTCTCTCATTACCTGTCGTCCTCTCTCATGACCTGTCGTCCTCTCTCATGACCTGTCGTCCTCTCTCATTACCTGTCGTCCTCTCTCATTACCTGTCGTCCTCTCTCTCATTACCTGTCGTCCTCTCTCATTACCCGACGTCCTCTCTCTCATTACCCGTCGTCCTCTCTCATTACCCGTCGTCCTCTCTCTCATTACCTGTCGTCCTCTCTCATTACCTGTCGTCCTCTCTCATTACCTGTCGTCCTCTCTCTCATTACCTGACGTCCTCTCTCTCATTACCTGTCGTCCTCTCTCATTACCTGTCGTCCTCTCTCATTACCTGTCGTCCTCTCTCATTACCTGTCGTCCTCTCTCATTACCCGTCGTCCTCTCTCATTACCCGTCGTCCTCTCTCATTACCCGTCGTCCTCTCTCATTACCCGTCGTCCTCTCTCATTACCTGTCGTCCTCTCTCATTACCTGTCGTCCTCTCTCATTACCCGACGTCCTCTCTCATTACCCGTCGTCCTCTCTCATAACCTGTCGTCCTCTCTCATTACCCTTCGTCCTCTCTCATAACCTGTCGTCCTCTCTCATTACCTGTCGTCCTCTCTCATTACCTGTCGTCCTCTCTCATAACCTGTCGTCCTCTCTCATTACCCGTCGTCCTCTCTCATAACCTGTCGTCCTCTCTCATTACCCGTCGTCCTCTCTCATTACCCGTCGTCCTCTCTCATTACCCGTCGTCCTCTCTCATTACCCGTCGTCCTCTCTCATAACCTGTCGTCCTCTCTCATAACCTGTCGTCCTCTCTCATTACCTGACGTCCTCTCTCATAACCTGTCGTCCTCTCTCTCTCATTACCTGTCGTCCTCTCTCATAACCTGTCGTCCTCTCTCTCTCATAACCTGTCGTCCTCTCTCTCTCATTACCTGTCGTCCTCTCTCATTACCTGTCGTCCTCTCTCTCTCATTACCCGTCGTCCTCTCTCATTACCCGTCGTCCTCTCTCATTACCTGTCGTCCGTCCTCTCTCATAACCTGTCGTCCTCTCTCATTACCTGTCGTCCTCTCTCATAACCTGTCATCCTCTCTCTCATTACCTGTCGTCCGTCCTCTCTCATAACCTGTCGTCCGTCCTCTCTCATAACCTGTCGTCCGTCCTCTCTCATTACCTGTCGTCCTCTCTCATAACCTGTCGTCCTCTCTCATAACCTGTCGTCCTCTCTCATTACCTGTCGTCCGTCCTCTCATTACCTGTCGTCCGTCCTCTCTCATTACCTGTCGTCCGTCCTCTCTCATAACCTGTCGTCCGTCCTCTCTCATAACCTGTCGTCCGTCCTCTCTCATTACCTGTCGTCCTCTCTCATAACCTGTCGTCCTCTCTCATAACCTGTCGTCCTCTCTCATTACCTGTCGTCCGTCCTCTCTCATTACCTGTCGTCCGTCCTCTCTCATTACCTGTCGTCCGTCCTCTCTCATAACCTGTCGTCCTCTCTCATTACCTGACGTCCTCTCTCTCATTACCTGTCGTCCTCTCTCATTACCTGTCGTCCTCTCTCATTACCTGTCGTCCTCTCTCATTACCCGTCGTCCTCTCTCATTACCCGTCGTCCTCTCTCATTACCCGTCGTCCTCTCTCATTACCCGTCGTCCTCTCTCATTACCCGTCGTCCTCTCTCATTACCCGTCGTCCTCTCTCATTACCCGTCGTCCTCTCTCATTACCTGTCGTCCTCTCTCATTACCTGTCGTCCTCTCTCATTACCCGACGTCCTCTCTCATTACCCGTCGTCCTCTCTCATAACCTGTCGTCCTCTCTCATTACCCTTCGTCCTCTCTCATAACCTGTCGTCCTCTCTCATTACCTGTCGTCCTCTCTCATTACCTGTCGTCCTCTCTCATAACCTGTCGTCCTCTCTCATTACCCGTCGTCCTCTCTCATAACCTGACGTCCTCTCTCATTACCTGTCGTCCTCTCTCATTACCTTTCGTCCTCTCTCATTACCTGTCGTCCTCTCTCATTACCTGTCGTCCTCTCTCATTACCTGTCGTCCTCTCTCATTACCTGTCGTCCTCTCTCATTACCTGACGTCCTCTCTCATTACCTGACGTCCTCTCTCATTACCTGTCGTCCTCTCTCATTACCTGTCGTCCTCTCTCATGACCTGTCGTCCTCTCTCATGACCTGTCGTCCTCTCTCATTACCTGTCGTCCTCTCTCATTACCTGTCGTCCTCTCTCATTACCCGTCGTCCTCTCTCATTACCCGTCGTCCTCTCTCTCATTACCTGACGTCCTCTCTCTCATTACCTGTCGTCCTCTCTCATTACCTGTCGTCCTCTCTCATTACCTGTCGTCCTCTCTCTCATTACCTGACGTCCTCTCTCTCATTACCTGACGTCCTCTCTCTCATTACCTGTCGTCCTCTCTCATTACCTGTCGTCCTCTCTCATTACCTGTCGTCCTCTCTCATTACCCGTCGTCCTCTCTCATTACCCGTCGTCCTCTCTCATTACCCGTCGTCCTCTCTCATTACCCGTCGTCCTCTCTCATTACCCGTCGTCCTCTCTCATTACCTGTCGTCCTCTCTCATTACCTGTCGTCCTCTCTCATTACCTGTCGTCCTCTCTCATTACCCGACGTCCTCTCTCATTACCCGTCGTCCTCTCTCATAACCTGTCGTCCTCTCTCATTACCCTTCGTCCTCTCTCATAACCTGTCGTCCTCTCTCATTACCTGTCGTCCTCTCTCATTACCTGTCGTCCTCTCTCATAACCTGTCGTCCTCTCTCATTACCCGTCGTCCTCTCTCATAACCTGTCGTCCGTCCTCTCTCATAACCTGTCGTCCGTCCTCTCTCATTACCTGTCGTCCTCTCTCATAACCTGTCGTCCTCTCTCATAACCTGTCGTCCTCTCTCATTACCTGTCGTCCGTCCTCTCTCATTACCTGTCGTCCGTCCTCTCTCATTACCTGTCGTCCGTCCTCTCTCATAACCTGTCGTCCTCTCTCATTACCTGTCGTCCTCTCTCATTACCTGTCGTCCTCTCTCATTACCTGTCGTCCTCTCTCATTACCTGACGTCCTCTCTCATTACCTGTCGTCCTCTCTCATTACCTTTCGTCCTCTCTCATTACCTGTCGTCCTCTCTCATTACCTGTCGTCCTCTCTCATTACCTGTCGTCCTCTCTCATTACCTGTCGTCCTCTCTCATTACCTGACGTCCTCTCTCATTACCTGTCGTCCTCTCTCATTACCTGTCGTCCTCTCTCATGACCTGTCGTCCTCTCTCATTACCTGTCGTCCTCTCTCATTACCTGTCGTCCTCTCTCATTACCTGTCGTCCTCTCTCTCATTACCTGTCGTCCTCTCTCATTACCCGACGTCCTCTCTCTCATTACCCGTCGTCCTCTCTCATTACCCGTCGTCCTCTCTCTCATTACCTGTCGTCCTCTCTCATTACCTGTCGTCCTCTCTCATTACCTGTCGTCCTCTCTCTCATTACCTGACGTCCTCTCTCTCATTACCTGTCGTCCTCTCTCATTACCTGTCGTCCTCTCTCATTACCTGTCGTCCTCTCTCATTACCTGTCGTCCTCTCTCATTACCCGTCGTCCTCTCTCATTACCCGTCGTCCTCTCTCATTACCCGTCGTCCTCTCTCATTACCTGTCGTCCTCTCTCATTACCTGTCGTCCTCTCTCATTACCCGACGTCCTCTCTCATTACCCGTCGTCCTCTCTCATAACCTGTCGTCCTCTCTCATTACCCTTCGTCCTCTCTCATAACCTGTCGTCCTCTCTCATTACCTGTCGTCCTCTCTCATTACCTGTCGTCCTCTCTCATAACCTGTCGTCCTCTCTCATTACCCGTCGTCCTCTCTCATAACCTGTCGTCCTCTCTCATTACCCGTCGTCCTCTCTCATTACCCGTCGTCCTCTCTCATTACCCGTCGTCCTCTCTCATTACCCGTCGTCCTCTCTCATAACCTGTCGTCCTCTCTCATAACCTGTCGTCCTCTCTCATTACCTGACGTCCTCTCTCATAACCTGTCGTCCTCTCTCTCTCATTACCTGTCGTCCTCTCTCATAACCTGTCGTCCTCTCTCTCTCATAACCTGTCGTCCTCTCTCTCTCATTACCTGTCGTCCTCTCTCATTACCTGTCGTCCTCTCTCTCTCATTACCCGTCGTCCTCTCTCATTACCCGTCGTCCTCTCTCATTACCTGTCGTCCGTCCTCTCTCATAACCTGTCGTCCTCTCTCATTACCTGTCGTCCTCTCTCATAACCTGTCATCCTCTCTCTCATTACCTGTCGTCCGTCCTCTCTCATAACCTGTCGTCCGTCCTCTCTCATAACCTGTCGTCCGTCCTCTCTCATTACCTGTCGTCCTCTCTCATAACCTGTCGTCCTCTCTCATAACCTGTCGTCCTCTCTCATTACCTGTCGTCCGTCCTCTCATTACCTGTCGTCCGTCCTCTCTCATTACCTGTCGTCCGTCCTCTCTCATAACCTGTCGTCCGTCCTCTCTCATAACCTGTCGTCCGTCCTCTCTCATTACCTGTCGTCCTCTCTCATAACCTGTCGTCCTCTCTCATAACCTGTCGTCCTCTCTCATTACCTGTCGTCCGTCCTCTCTCATTACCTGTCGTCCGTCCTCTCTCATTACCTGTCGTCCGTCCTCTCTCATAACCTGTCGTCCTCTCTCATTACCTGTCGTCCTCTCTCATTACCTGTCGTCCTCTCTCATTACCTGTCGTCCTCTCTCATTACCTGTCGTCCTCTCTCATTACCTGTCGTCCTCTCTCATTACCTGACGTCCTCTCTCATTACCTGTCGTCCTCTCTCATTACCTTTCGTCCTCTCTCATTACCTGTCGTCCTCTCTCATTACCTGTCGTCCTCTCTCATTACCTGTCGTCCTCTCTCATTACCTGTCGTCCTCTCTCATTACCTGTCGTCCTCTCTCATTACCTGACGTCCTCTCTCATTACCTGACGTCCTCTCTCATTACCTGTCGTCCTCTCTCATTACCTGTCGTCCTCTCTCATGACCTGTCGTCCTCTCTCATTACCTGTCGTCCTCTCTCATTACCTGTCGTCCTCTCTCATTACCTGTCGTCCTCTCTCTCATTACCTGTCGTCCTCTCTCATTACCCGACGTCCTCTCTCTCATTACCCGTCGTCCTCTCTCTCATTACCCGTCGTCCTCTCTCTCATTACCCGACGTCCTCTCTCTCATTACCCGTCGTCCTCTCTCTCATTACCCGTCGTCCTCTCTCATTACCCGTCGTCCTCTCTCTCATTACCTGACGTCCTCTCTCTCATTACCTGTCGTCCTCTCTCATTACCTGTCGTCCTCTCTCATTACCTGTCGTCCTCTCTCTCATTACCTGACGTCCTCTCTCTCATTACCTGTCGTCCTCTCTCATTACCTGTCGTCCTCTCTCATTACCTGTCGTCCTCTCTCATTACCTGTCGTCCTCTCTCATTACCCGTCGTCCTCTCTCATTACCCGTCGTCCTCTCTCATTACCCGTCGTCCTCTCTCATTACCCGTCGTCCTCTCTCATTACCCGTCGTCCTCTCTCATTACCTGTCGTCCTCTCTCATTACCTGTCGTCCTCTCTCATTACCCGACGTCCTCTCTCATTACCCGTCGTCCTCTCTCATAACCTGTCGTCCTCTCTCATTACCCTTCGTCCTCTCTCATAACCTGTCGTCCTCTCTCATTACCTGTCGTCCTCTCTCATTACCTGTCGTCCTCTCTCATAACCTGTCGTCCTCTCTCATTACCCGTCGTCCTCTCTCATAACCTGACGTCCTCTCTCATTACCTGTCGTCCTCTCTCATTACCTTTCGTCCTCTCTCATTACCTGTCGTCCTCTCTCATTACCTGTCGTCCTCTCTCATTACCTGTCGTCCTCTCTCATTACCTGTCGTCCTCTCTCATTACCTGACGTCCTCTCTCATTACCTGACGTCCTCTCTCATTACCTGTCGTCCTCTCTCATTACCTGTCGTCCTCTCTCATGACCTGTCGTCCTCTCTCATGACCTGTCGTCCTCTCTCATTACCTGTCGTCCTCTCTCATTACCTGTCGTCCTCTCTCATTACCCGTCGTCCTCTCTCATTACCCGTCGTCCTCTCTCTCATTACCTGACGTCCTCTCTCTCATTACCTGTCGTCCTCTCTCATTACCTGTCGTCCTCTCTCATTACCTGTCGTCCTCTCTCTCATTACCTGACGTCCTCTCTCTCATTACCTGACGTCCTCTCTCTCATTACCTGTCGTCCTCTCTCATTACCTGTCGTCCTCTCTCATTACCTGTCGTCCTCTCTCATTACCCGTCGTCCTCTCTCATTACCCGTCGTCCTCTCTCATTACCCGTCGTCCTCTCTCATTACCCGTCGTCCTCTCTCATTACCCGTCGTCCTCTCTCATTACCTGTCGTCCTCTCTCATTACCTGTCGTCCTCTCTCATTACCTGTCGTCCTCTCTCATTACCCGACGTCCTCTCTCATTACCCGTCGTCCTCTCTCATAACCTGTCGTCCTCTCTCATTACCCTTCGTCCTCTCTCATAACCTGTCGTCCTCTCTCATTACCTGTCGTCCTCTCTCATTACCTGACGTCCTCTCTCATAACCTGTCGTCCTCTCTCTCTCATTACCTGTCCTCTCTCTCTCATAACCTGTCGTCCTCTCTCTCTCATTACCTGTCGTCCTCTCATAACCTGTCGTCCTCTCTCTCTCATTACCTGTCCTCTCTCTCTCATAACCTGTCGTCCTCTCTCTCTCATTACCTGTCGTCCTCTCTCATTACCTGACGTCCTCTCTCATAACCTGTCGTCCTCTCTCTCTCATTACCTGTCCTCTCTCTCTCATAACCTGTCGTCCTCTCTCTCTCATTACCTGTCGTCCTCTCTCATTACCTGACGTCCTCTCTCATAACCTGTCGTCCTCTCTCTCTCATTACCTGTCCTCTCTCTCTCATAACCTGTCGTCCTCTCTCTCTCATTACCTGTCGTCCTCTCTCATTACCCGTCGTCCTCTCTCATTACCCGTCGTCCTCTCTCATTACCCGTCGTCCTCTCTCATTACCCGTCGTCCTCTCTCATGACCTGTCGTCCTCTCTCATGACCTGTCGTCCTCTCTCATGACCTGTCGTCCTCTCTCTCATTACCTGTCGTCCTCTCTCAGTTAACAAACAGATCAACGATAAGGAGCGCGTGGCGGCCGCCATGGAGAACCCCAACCTGCGGGAGATCGTGGAGCAGTGTGTTACAGAACCAGACGACTGAGCTCCACACACACACACACACACACACACACACACACACACACACAGGAGAATGTGTGATAAACACCAGAGGAGTTTCCTGAAGGATGAAGGTCTGATTCATTCCTCAAGCGGACACTTCCTGTGTAAACAAACCAAATGTTGCATCAAATCATGAAAGAACACCTGAGCTTGACATCTGACTTCTGCAACACTAAAGACGTTCACACACACACCTGAGCTTGACATCTGACTTCTGCAACACTAAAGACGTTCACACACACACCTGAGCTTGACATCTGACTTCTGCAACACTAAAGACGTTTCCACACACACCTGAGGATTTCTGACGTTCACATGGGTCAGGAAATCAGGACTCATTTGACCCTGCAGAGGAACTCGTTTTTAACGTTTTTTGTGTGACCGATAATGATGAGTTTGTAAATAATTAGATTTTGTAAGGGAAAAGTCTATATTTGTGCAACTCGAGACATTGCGAATAAAAGCCTTCTCAGAGAAGCGTGTTTTAAATTGTCATGTGCATATGGAAATATTAATCAGTTTTATGTGTGTTTTTTGATTAATCAGTTTTATATGTGTGTTTTTTGATAGGCCTGGAGAAGTTAATAAAGTCATTGCAAGTTGGATATTGAATATAATGTTTTACTTTGTGTCAGTGAAATCTCTCTAAATTATTATTATTATTTTTTTTTTACAAATGTCAGAAATTCATCAGTCAAAAGATGTGGTAACTGAATAATTTATAAATGCATTTCAATTTATAAACAGTAAAACATTTAAATATTAAATTATAATAATATATTTAAACTATAGAATGTACATTTTAAATATTAATAATTTAAGTCAGATTATAAATGTATATTTAAATTGGAAAAAGTTAAACATTTACATATCAAATGATAATGATCTAATTCATAGTAAATAATAAATGCATATTTAAATTAATGTTCATTTTAAACAAAATAATATAACTAATTTAAGTTGAATTATTAGTATTTAATATTTATGTTTTACATTAAATAATTCATACTAAATAAATTTATTTAAATTAAAGAATGTACATTTTAATTAATAATCTCTAATTAATACTAAATGTATATTAAAATGTAAAACATTTAAGTAATCATTTTTAATTCATACTAAATAATGTTAAACATTTTAATATTAAATAATAATACTAAATAATTTATATTTAAATTAAAGAATGTACTTTTAAATATTAAATAATAAGTATAATAATCAAATTCATACTTAATTTATATTCAAATCAAATGTAAAACATTTAAATATTAAAATTAATTGATACTAAATTTATAAATGTATATTTAAATGTTAAAGTTAAACATTTTAATATTAAATAATAATAAATCAATTCATACTAAATGATCTATATTTAAATTAAAGAATGTACCTCTTATATATTTAATACTAATGATAATAATCTAATTCAAACAAAATGTATAAAAATGTATACTACAATTAAATTTAAATATTAAATAATTTAATTCATACTAAATAATATATAAATGTATATTTAAATGTTAAAAAGTGTAATATTAAATAATAATTAATACATACTAAATAATAATAATAATTATATTTAAATTAAAGAATGTAACATTTAAATATTAAATAATAAGTATAATACTAATCTAATTCATTCTTAATTTATATTCAAATCAAAATGTAAAACATTTAAATATTAAATAATAAATCTAATTCATACTAAATAATCTATATTTAAATTAAAGAATGTACATTTTAAAATATAATAATCTAATTATACAAAAATTTATATTCCAATAAAAATGTAAATATTAAATAATTAAATTCATACTAAATATATAAATGTATATGTTAAAAAGTTAAACATCTATATTTAAATTAAATAAATAATTATAATAACAATAAAAGGGTTAATCTAATTCATACTAAATGTATAAAATGTATATTAAAATTTAAAAAAATTTACATTTAAATATAAAATTATATTCTAATACTAAATACATTAATATTTCATTTTCAAAGTGTGATTTCTTTTAAATATAATTATCTTTAATAGGAATAATAATTGCCCTGCTCTTTATATTTTCCCAGCTGTAATGACAGAAGAGGCCAAATGGTGGCGCTCAACATCTTTTCATTTCATTTCCATTTCAGTTCACACACTTTACTGTACATCACAGGCTAAAAACTAGAACATGATCATCAAATATTCAATATTAGTTCAATTCCTCTCACAGCTGTCAAGCATCAAGTGTTGAACCGCAATGAAGCATGACTTTCTACAGTCAAATACACACGTGTGTGTGTGTGTGTGTGTAAATGACTCTCAGACAGGAGAGATTAGGACACAGCGACACACTCCATCTCCTCACAGGTCTATTGATTTAAAGCCTCTTGATAAACAGTGTAATCGGTGAACTGTGTGAATACTGATTGGCTGTATTGATTGTCGTCTGTGACGATGGCTCGTGCTAATAGGTTCTAATTTACAAAAGTCTTTTACATTCACCGAAAGATCAGCAATAATAAGGCCCTTTCACAAGATTTAACTGTGAAGTTTCAGCAAAAAACACACCACAGATTATATTATAGGAGGTTTTGAAAGCCCCCATTTTGTGTGTGTGTGTCTTTAAATGCAAATTAGTCGCCCCTTTTTCAGAAGAGGGCGGAGCCTGTACTGCTCACTCTAGTTTGGATAAAGAACAACAACAACTGGAGCGAGATTTCTCACAGATGGACCAATAGCAACTGCTTGACCAACGTTATATTTTGTGAATGAGCTGGTTAGGACGCACACACTGGCTAAAGATACCATCCAGAGATCAGAGATAGTTCATACTAAATCATAAATCTAGATTTCAATTAAAGAAGGGTTATTTTAAATATTATATAATATAACTCATACTACATTTATAAAATGTTTATTTACATTAAATGTAAAACATTAATAATAATTCATACTAAATAATACATCTATATTTAAAATAAAGAATTTACATTTTAAATATTAAATAATAATAATAATCGTTCATAATTAATTTATTCAATTTATATTAAATTTAAAATTTAATTATTTATAAATGTATATTTAAACGTTAAAGTTAAACATTTTAATATTAAATA
The DNA here is from genome assembly GCF_949357685.1 of Gobio gobio. Classification (NCBI taxonomy): domain Eukaryota; kingdom Metazoa; phylum Chordata; class Actinopteri; order Cypriniformes; family Gobionidae; genus Gobio; species Gobio gobio. Next base: position 3,743,567 of record NC_137121.1, read on the forward strand.
ATAATAATAATACATTTATAAAAAATCATATTCAAATCAAAATGCAAAACAATTAAATATTAAATAGTAATTTAATTCCTACTAAATAATTTAGAAATGTATATTTAAAAAGTTTAACATTTTAATATTAAATAATAATAAAATTCATACAAAATTTATAAAATATTATATTCAAATCAAAATGTAAAACATTTCAATATTAAATTCCTACTAAATCATTTATAAATGTATATTTAAATGTTAAAGTTAAACATTTTAATATTAAATAATAATACAAATAAATTTATAAAAAAATATATTAAAATCAAAATGCAAAACAATTAAATATTAAATAGTAATTTAATTCCTACTAAATAATTTAGAAATGTATTAAATAATAATAAAATTCATACTAAATTTATAAAACATTATTTTCAAATCAAAATGCAAAACAATGAAATATTAAATAGTAATTTAATTCCTACTAAATAATTTATAAATGTATATTCAAATGTTAAAGTTAAACATTTTAATATTAAATAATAATAATAATAATACTAAATTTATAAAAAATTATTTTTCAAATCAAAATGCAAAACAAGGAAATATTAAATAGTAATTTAATTCCTACTAAATAATTTAGAAATGTATATTTAAAAAGTTTTATATTTTAATATTAAATAATAATAATAATAATAAAATTCATACTAAATTTATAAAAAATGATATTCAAATCAAAATGTAAAACATTTCAATATTAAATAATAATTAAATTCATACTAAATAATTTATAAATGTATATTTAATTGTTGAAAAGTTAAACATTTTAATATTCAATAATTACATTAATAATAAGCTAATAATATAATTCATACTAAATGTATATTCAAATTAAAAAAAACATTTAAATATGAAATAATAATTCCTACTAATTAATAAATGTATATTTTAATGTAAAAATGCAATTTTTAAATATTAAATAACAATATAATTAATTATATAGTTATCTTTAATAACAATAATACTTATTTGATAATGATTTTACCCAGAATGCCCTGCTCTTTATATTTTTCCAGCCATTGTGGATGCTGTAATGACAGAAGAGGCCAAATGGTGGCGCTCAACATCGTCTTATTTTTAAGAAGTAATAAAAGTGCGCTTCTGAATTATATATCGTATTCAGTTCCTGTCTCTATAAAGCCCCGCCTCCTGAAAAGCACACTGTGCTCTGATTGGTGGGCTGGAGCCGTGTGTTGTGATTGGTGTTTGTGAAATTTCACACACTACTAACTAACTCAACCAGGCCCCGCCCCTTTATTTAAATGAGGAATATTGTGTTGAGAACCCCAAGACTATGGAGGCGCTTCAGGGAGTATCTTTAGTGAACATAGTTTGAAAATGTTCTTGAAACATTATGTACATTTAAAACACATCTCTCCGGAGCGCTTGATTGTGATTGGTCAATGCCGTCATTATGCATTATGTAAATGATTTCTGCACTTCTTTCATATGTCTCATAAGCCTCGCTTTCCCGTCTGGAGTCGCTGTGCATAATTTGTGAAGCGTTTCTTGACAATCCCAGGTAATCAGTCTCCCTTCCTCGAGGAAAAACCCTGGGCTGGAGACGCTTTATCTCATAAGACACACTGTGAATGACAAATGAAGCCAGCGAATCCACAGCCGGCACATTTCTGCACACAGCTCGTGGATTTGAGCCCTGAAACCCCGAAGAGAATCCGCATCCGAGCCGGAGATTCCCTGCCGTGCTTTACAGTTTATGAGTATTAGAGGATCTATTGTGCTCTTTCTCTAGTGTGTAATGTTGCTGTTCTTCTCTATATCAGTGTCAGTGTTTCTGAACTCCAGTGTAGTCTTGAGTTTCCTCGGGAGCCAACACGTCACAATATTCCTCATTATAATAATTAATACGCAGAATAAAGGGGCGGGGCCTGGTTGAGTTAGTCAGTTGTGGCGGTTATGGTAAGGGGCGGGGCATTTCCCAAACACCAATCACAACACACTACTCCAGCCGACCAATCAGAGCACAGTGTGCTTTTCAGAAGGCGGGGCTTCATAGAGGAACTAAACAGAGCGATACTGGCAGACTGGGAAGAGAGGAGCCGCAACACTGGAGAATATGAGGAGATGATCAACATTACTGCTCTAGGAGAGACACAAAATGGCCTCTAAGATCTGGGATGAACGTTACTTCAAGAGGCTTTGTGTTTTGCATCATAAAATGAGATTTGAAACCTTTATGTGCTTTAACCCTCGGGGTTCTTCGGGTCAAAAATGACCCGAAGCGTTTTATGAAAAAATATTAAAAATCGTAGCTTCATCGGAATGGTCCGAAACTTGGTGACTTTATTTGTACTTGGTATATGACAACAAATTGGGGACAGGATTTGAAAAGTCTAAGTGGTCGTAAAAAATGATAGTCACACTCAGGACCTTCGGGTCAAAAATGACCCATATAGGAAATGAATGAGAAATTGGCAAAAATATGAAAATACAGAGTTTTTTTGTGCATACAATCTACAAATCAGCCAGGATGCAGAAAAAAAGACTCAACAGTGAAGATCTCTAAAACATCAAGAGTGCAAAACAGACAAAAAAACACAATTAGCTTTTGGAATGGCACGCGTTCAATTGTGTGTGCGTGTGTATAAGTGTGTGTGTGTGTGTGTTAGTTTTTTTGTGTGTTTTGCACTCTTGATGTTTTAGAGATCTTCACTGTTGAGTCCTTTTTTCTGCATCCTGGCTGATTTGTAGATTGTATTCACAAAAAAACTTTTCATATTTTTGCCAATTTTCCATTCATTTCCTATGGGGGTCATTTTTGACCTGAAGGTCCTGAGTGCGACAGTTATTTTTTACGACCACTTAGACTTTTCAAATCCTGTCCCCAATTTTTTTGGGTGTTCATATACCAAGTACCAATAAAGTCACAAAGTTTCGGACCATTCCGATGAAGCTACGATTTTTAATATTGAAGACAATGAACGCTACTTTTTTTTAATGACCAATTAGCATGCTCGAATCATGAGCCCAATTTTTTTGTGTGTTTACACACCTAATGCTAGAAAAGTCACCAAGTTTCATATAATTCTGATGAAGCTGTGATTTAAAAAATTTCAAAACAGAACATTTTCCGGTCAGAAATTACCGAAGAGCACCAGAGGGTTAAGATTTTACATTTACATTTTTTACATTACATTTTGGTAGTCCGTCTGGAAAACACAACAGCCCCGGGACGTTGGGCTTTGCGAGCCCTGGCCCATAACGTTACATGTCTGAATCTGATCCCGAATCACAATGAACCAAAAACCCCATAAATAAAGGATTATTCTGCCTGTGACAGCGTGTTAATGTTCAGTTACACACGTACACATAATCAATACGATCTGTAACAATGCAATAACATCACATATAAAAAAACATCTTTTACTCACATTAGTGTGTTGCTTCATTCAGTCGTAATCTCATCGTGTCTGCAAATCCAGTCTCTTGTTTACAAACGAATCCGTGGTTAAATGCAAGAACATACGCGCAGTCTTCCCCACATGAGCTGGATCTTCATGAAAAATTAAGTTCATCCATGCATTCATAATATTGGAATCTGAATGAAGCTTATGCGGTATGTTTAGAAATTCGATGCGGTTTAGCTCTCTCTGTAGGTCTGTGTTATGTTAGTGGCACGAGTCGGTGGGCGGGGCTACAGAATCAGGCGTTGTTCTTCTTCTGTTTTCTGGGCCTGGTGTCAATAAAAGCTTTTCTTTGACTAACAAGGAAGTTTTCAGCTCTGAAACTTACATATTCTTATTTTACCATGACCTTTTATACATCAAAAGCTCAAGGGAAAGTTGATTTCTCAATTCATCACCCGTTTAAAACTTAAAGTTGCAACAGAAAGACCACATTTATGTGACGAATCGGACAACCGATGTGGTGCATGTTGCAGGACAAAATGATTAGGGGGCGAAGCACCGAAGGAGTCTCTAACTCAATCCCTCTAGCGCCACCACCAGTCCAAAGTTTGACTCATGTTTATGCTAATAACTTTTTAACCATAAGGACTAGAAACAAAATTCCTTGGCTCAAGAAGATTCGCACGATTTGTCCGATTTGCACGAAAATTTAACCAGATCATCTTCAGCTGGTGCCGACAAAGGTGTCGGGTGGCGCTTTTTCGGAGATACGAAAAATGTCTCTTTTTGCTTTTAACTTCGGAACCATTTGTCCAAAAATCTGATATCCAATTTTACCATATCCGCCATTTTGGCTGTCGGCCATTTTGAATTATGTGCTAAAATGCTGTATTTTATGAACACATGAACGGATTTTTACGAAACTTGGTATGGGTCATCAGCACGATGCACTGAAGTAGCCCGATACATTTCGAAACAGCGCCACCTAGTGGATAATTAGTTTTTTCAAATGCTTATAACTATGGGGGTGGTTGACTTATTTTCACCAGAGTCATCTCCTCAGACTCCTGAATCCTTGCCGAGTCCAACGATACCAGTTTTAGCGTTAATTTAGCGCTTAAAAAACGTTAGCTGATATCTTCAAAACCGCTAGTCCGAGCGAGACGAAACCAGTGTCAGAAGTTCAGTCGATAGTACAATGCTCACGCCCATATGTCAAAATATTGATAGTAAGGGGGAGTAAAATCCAATCAAAGTCAGGTGTTTTTTCATATAAATGTCTATAACTCCAAAACGAAATGAGATATTTTCACCAGAATTGACACACACATGTATGAGCTCATACTCTCGGTGGCGCTATAATAGAAAAAACATGAAATTCCCATTGACTACAATGCATTTTTCAGCCTTTTTGCCTAAAATCATCTTAAAATGTGTTTAATTGCTCATTGCTGCAGTTGATCTGACACTGCCAGCCATTTTGGCATGTCTTGTCTTCTTCTTTGCGCTTGGCCCAGATAATGGCTGCTTGCAGCTATATTTTATTTTACTACTTGTGTAACTTCTATTTTTACAGGAAATTTCCGTGGGATCTCATGGACATAATTACTTATTCTGATGTTCGTCATTCACAATACTCTCAGCAAAAAGTGAATGTAGCATTCAAGAGCTTGGAATAATTATGATTTTTAAGTCTCTTCTGCTCACCAAGGCTGCTTTTATTAGATCAAAAACACAGTAAAAATTCTGAAATATTATTACGATTCATAACAGCTATATGAATATATAGTAACGTGTAATTTATATCCTGTGATCAAAGCTGAATTTATCATCATTACTCCAGTCTTCAGTGTCACATGATCCTTCACAAATCGTTCTAATATGAGGATTTGCTGCTCAAGAACGATTAGTGTGTTTTAAAACAAAGTAAATTAATAAATAGGCCGAAAAACAAATGTATTGCTCATTGCGAGTTAAAGCATTAACTAGTATAACGTGACCTTATTGTAGGACATGCATGGATAATCATTCACAATATGAGCAGCAACCTGATTTAAGACAGCAAACAGAGTCGGATTTGAGTGTTCACATGAATATTAATAACAGTACATCGCTTCAGTCGCAGTGTGTGTTATTATGCAGACAGTGCTCTGTTCTCTAATCTACTCTCTCTGAAACAACCCTCATTTTACAGGTTCATGAACCAAAGCAGAGACGACACGAGACGCAGCGGCGCCTGCGGGACAGACAAAACACACCATTCAGTCACAATCAAACACTCAATCAGGCCCTGATTTGCCCCAGACGGGTGTTTCGCTTCACACCGCGCTCAGGGACACGCGGATTTGTGTTTATGACTCTACAATATGCATTAGAATATATATTAGAATCGTGTTCCCTACAGGTATTTCCAGTTGTTTTATTTACCGTGTCCGTGTCGTACGAAGTCAGCATGGAAAAGATTCATTATGCCATAATTCAGAGGATGTTATTGGGTTCAGAAGCGTGATGGGGATATTCACGGCTCGAGTACCTGAGGACGGCAGGAATTATTAACAAATAATCTCTTTTATTTCAAAGCCATGTGCGTCTGTGATTTATGTATGAGAGCTGCATGTTAGATGTTTCTATGCTTAACCCTCTGGGGTTCTTTGGGTCAAAAATGACGTTTTATAAAAAACAATTAAAAATCGTAGCTTCATCGGAATGGTCCGAAACTTGGTGACTTTATTGGTACTTGGTATATGAACACCCCAAAAAAATAAGGACAGGATTTGAAAAGTCTAAGTGGTCGTAAAAAAAATATTCACACTCAGGACCTTCGGGTCAAAAATGACCCTCATAGGAAATGAATGGGAAATTGCCAAAAAATATGAAATACAGAGTTTTTTTGTGCATACAATCTACAAATCAGCCAGAATGCAGAAAAAAACAGTGAAGGGGTGAATCTCTAAAACATCAAGAGTGCAAAACTCACACACACAAAAACACAATTAGCTTTTGGAATGGCATGTGTTCATTTGTGTGTGCGTATGTGTGTATAAGTGTGTGTGTGTGTGTGTGAGTTTTTTTGTCTGTTTTGCACTCTTGATGTTTTAGAGATCTTCACTGTTGAGTCCTTTTTTATGCATCCTGGCTGATTTGTAGATTGTATGCTGTATGCACAAAAAAAATCAGTATTTTCATATTTTTGCAAATTTCCCATTCATTTCCTATGGGGGTCATTTTTGACCCGAAGGTCCTGAGTGTGACTATTATTTTTTACGACCACTTAGGCTTTTCAAATCCTGTCCCTATTTTTTTGGGTGTTCATATACCAAGTACCAATAAAGTCACCAAGTTTCGGACCATTCCGATGAAGCTACGATTTTTTTTTATTTATTATAAAAAGCAAGATCCACTATAGTGGTAAAAATGTGCTATTGCGTGATAAAAATGCTCAATGTGTCCACCGGATGGCACCGATCTCATTAAAAAAATTGCTTTCATGAGGCCTAGGCTTGACTCTAAAATGAAATACAGCTTTAATAAAAATATAAAAAAATTATATATATATAAGGTCCTGAGTGTGACCCATAAATGAAGAACCCCAGAGGGTTAAGTAGGCTTTGTGTGATACAAAGTCAGAATTTTTAATAACATTATTACTGTCACTGATCAATTGAATGCATCCTTGCTGAATAAAAGTCGGCTATTGAATAAAAGAGCCCCAGTTCTTAATGAATACACAGGCTGCTTTAAGAGCAAACAAGTGGATTTTGATAACACAATGATGGTAAAATTGATATTATCAGAGGCTGGTGTAGTTGAGATGTCATTGAAAGTCTTATTAAGTTCTTATTCGGGCCTCTGAGGAGACGCCCAGTTCTGAGGAACGAGACTAAAAGGATCCGAACGCGTTTCACTCCCAGGATTTGCATTGGATTTTCAGGAAGGCAAACAGAAAACAAACACCAAAGGAATCCGTTATGTCGGATCTCTCTCAGCACAGAGACACTATATGATTTATTATGGCCTTGTGTGTGTGTGTGTGTGTGTGTGTGTGTGTGTGTGTGTGTGTGTGTGTGTGTGTGTGTGTGTGTGTGTGTGTGTGTGTGTGTGTGTGTGTGTGTGTGTGTGTGTGTGTGTGTCGTATAATCTGCATAACTACAGGCCTCAAACAGTACTTTACAGTACTGCAATGCAGCAGGGTTTGTTTTTTTAACAAGTGGGAATCAACAATTATGCGGCACGTGTTGTGTAACAGAGAGAGAGATGTGTGTGAGAGTTAAGCTAGGACAAAAAGAAGTGCACTCAATTGCATTAAATGTGCACTTAGTGTACTTAAAATCTTAAAATCTAAGGATTTCATGACTATGTTTCTTAAAAAGTGCATTACATAATAATGTCCAATTATAAAGTGCACTTTAAATGATTATGTAATCTTAATGTAAAGCACTCATTATAATTTTACCTGCAGTGTGTTATTCAATATTACACTTAAACAAAAAATGCTGGGTTATTTCAACCGATTTGGGTCAAATACGGACGAACCCAACCACTGAGTTAAAATTATAATTTTAAAAATGTAACCCAATGACTGGGTTAGTCCATATTTGACCCAAATTTGGCTTGAAACAACCCAGCATTTTAATATATTTTAAATGTACTAAATTACTTCATGTGTATGTACAAATATATGACATTACTAAAATAATTTGTTTGCCAAAGATGCTTGTCATTTTGGCACTACACTTTAACCTTGTTTAAAAGACAATAGACTGCTAAAAAAATACTGGGTTGTTTTTTTACCCAAATGCTGGGTTCAGCTGGCTGGGTAATTTTATTGAGTTATTATTTTTTAACATTTTTACCCGGTCACTCTGAAACAATGCTGGGTTATTTTATTGGGTTATTTGTAATATTTGTACCCAGGTGCTGGGTAGTTTTTCTGTAACTCGGCTGCTGGGTCATTATACCTACCCAGCGCTAGGTCAATGTAACCCAATGTTGGGTAGTCTGTGTCAAACTGGATACGTTCGTTAATGGTCATTTTGTGTTCTGCAGAACATGTTCTGAGAGAAAACTTCCTAAATGAAATTAAGCTTTGTATTACATTATATTTCTATCAAATTATTACTGTATAAAGAGGAAAATGTCTGTAGTCTCACCGGTTTAACTTTTCTGTTTACATGGAAGTCACAGCTAAGCTAACGTCTGCCGGAGACGCTAGCCGAATGCCGCGCTAGCGCCACCAGGAAGTGTCACCTCCCGCCAAACGAGTGCGCGATCCGGGCTGAAACACGACGCGACACCGCTGTCATGCGGCCGTGCGCTCCACTGACTATAATAGCAGCGCTGGTGATCTAGTGCAGACGAGATGGCACAAAAAGAGCTGTTTTTGATGTAACTTCTCAAAAATAAATATATATAAGATTGGCATTTCATGAACTGGAACAGCTTCTGATAGCAGTTTTCTTCCCACAGATTTCCATTGGCTGCTGTTGATGCTCCTGTCACGTCCTAAAACATTTACTAAACGTTTTTGAGCATGTTATGACTGTAAAAGACTGACTTGCCATTGAATAAAACATTGTATATGAACTGTTCCTGTGTGTGTGTGTGTGTGTGTGTGTGTGTGTGTGTGTGTGTGTGTGTGTGTGTGTGTGACCCTGGGCCACAAATAAGCTAAGTAAGATTTGTTAAGATACGACTATTTGTAAATCTGAGGGTGCAAAAAAATATAAACATTGAGAAAATCTCCTTTAAAGTTGTCAGTCCTTAGCAATGAATATTACTACTAATAATACATTTTTGATGTATTTATGGTAGGTACAAAATATCTTAATGGATCATGATTTTAATATCCTAATGATTTTTGGCATCAAAGAAAAATGGATAATTTTGACCCATACAATGTATTGTTGGCTATAGCCACAGATATACCCGTGGGACGCAGGACTGCTGTTGTGCTCCAGAGATTTTAGAGAGTGCATTTTTATTATTTAAAACAAAAAAGCCTTCAATGTCAAATTGACTGACCCAGCACTTTCAAAAAACAACCCAGCACATGGATTAATGCATAAAACCCAACAAGCTGGGAAAAAATAACCCAGCATGTGTTTTGTCCAATATTTACCCAGTGCTGGGTTGCCAAATAACCCAGAAATTGATTTTTTCCCCCCAACATTTATTGGAGTGAAATAATTACATGAAATTACATGTAAATATGTACTTAAAATCCCTTAACTGTCCCCGTCCCGCTGGCAGGACACCTGGCGCTCTTTTTTTGATCGCCTTTTTTTCGTATCAAATATTTTAGTAATTATCATAAATTAGGTATCATTTGAAAGCTTACGAACTCAAAATTCATCCTGTGTAATCCGTTTTGAAATTGGATGTTGCGTTACCATGGAAACGGTACTTTAAATTCTTCTAGCGAGCTCCTCCCCTAGTGGGCGGTGTCATGTTTTATATTACAACATTTATTTTAACTACTTTATAATCAAAATCTTTTCTAATCTTGACAAAACACATATTGTCGGAAAGGTCTGAGTCTCAAGGGTCCATATTTGGTGACTGTTTTGTGATGGAAGTGACATTTGGACAGAAATTTACAGGAAAATGCATCGAAAAAACAATCAATGGAATGTGGATGACACCCGGTGGCTATTTTTGGTACAGCGCGCCTAAACAAAATTTCATGGGGACTCTTCAATTTTTGTAGCCTGACGTCGTCATACTCAATTCTAGTCAGAATATGAGTCTGATCTGCTCCGTTGGGCTGTGATTATGGGGCGTGTTTCAACCGAACCAGGAAAGACCTCAATTGGATAGACCTACAACCAATCAGAGCAACGGAGCGACGCATAACGTTAGTTATCAGATGTCCACAGAACTCAACTGACCTGTGTTGCCATGTCCACGAGTTGAAGCGACCCCAATTATGTGATATACAGACCCAGGAATGCGATTTTTAGCTGCCAGCCCTGCCAAAATAACACATATTTTACCCCCCAAATGCCTTTTTTTCCCCGGAGAATCCCCCTGGAAAGCTATTGGGCTTGTTTTTGGCTAGTTTTGAGGAACGTTAGCAATTGGGCGGTTTTGTTGTAAAAACTTGGCAAACCTGTCTGCACGCTGGAATAAGTTACGTTAGAAGAAAAAGATGAGTGTAAACGATCTTTGCCGGTGTTGTAAAAAAAGAATTTAAGGATACACAGAGTACTTACCAACACGATCATCATTTCTGAGAGAAATAGTGAAGGTGAACGCATATACGAACAAGTTCTCCGTTTAGGATTAGAACAAATTCAACCCAAGCGCTCTTTGATGACGTGGATGATGACGTTACTGTTTATCATCTGTCCATCATCGTCTAAAGCCCGCCCTGACAATTTCATTGGTCCGAACAGTTTCTGTTCGGGCATAATTACTTCTCTACGGAGGAAGTACAGACCGAACTTCCCGAGTAAAAATGTTGTGGGCGGGGCTAAGTTCGGCTGGCATCCAGGCTACAATTTTTGTGATATCAACTTCAAATTTGGAACACAACTTGGTTAGACATATGGCTTTGATTTTATAGTAATTTTAGATAAATAAAAATATTTAGTACAGTATTTTTTTATTTTCAGTACATTTAAACTTCCATAACTTTTTTATACTTTCATATTTTGAATTGCTTTCACTTCAGAAATAATCTGCTTTAAAACAAGATATTCCAAAGCATTCTTGAATTGCAGCCCTTTAAGTTTGGATAGTGTATTTTCATGTGTATTCTCAAAAAGGGGGGTGACAGTTAAGGAGTTAAGCACTCTTAAGTTCGACCAATTGTGTTCAGTATAAGTTTAAACAATAATACATTTCATTTAATTGTACATAACATATTAAATTCAAAATACACAGCACAAATACATTCAAAACCTATTTAAAAAATGTACAAACAGTACACATTCAAATCAAAACATATATTTGAAACATACACACAAATGTACATAGAGTAAACATGCATAAAATGTGTCCATACAACACAAAAATTAATACTACATTTAAAACTACACAAAAGTGTACAGAAATATTACATTCAAAACCTATACAACAGAATACACAAATTCATAATATTAAATCCTTCCAGAAATAAACTACTTTATTAAAAAAATGCACTGTACACTGCATTGATGTGTTGTAAACATACCTTAAGTAGCAAAACTAATACAAATGATGATGATCAAAGTTCTTAATGAGGCAGCAATGTGTTGAAGGAACTCCTCTGGATATATTCAAGTTTGCATGCTGCAAAAACTCCCAAATGGGGGCAGAGGTCTTTGGATAGTTTGTCATAGATGTATAAAGAAATCTGAAACATATCTCCAGTGCTTGAAATAAGGTCTTCTGTTCAACTGCCTCCACACTGAAAATGAAAAAACCTGCGAGTTCTCTTTGTCCCCAAGAATTGTTATGTGGATCCTGGCTTGTCTCACTGTTCAGCTAATGCACCACGTTAGTTCCAACCTTAAAAGAATAAATAAAGTTCAGTTGGCATGCAGTGACAACATCAGCAGTGTTACATTACATAAAAGTTACAATGAAGTAGTGCTGTACTGAATTAAAAAAATGTCACTATAATTAGTCATTACACCTGCTGTTAAAAAGATAGTTTACACAAAAATAAAAATTCTGTCATAATTTACTCACCCTCATGCTTTTTCAAACCCGTAAGACTTCTGTTCATCTTCGGAACACAGAAAGGCAGTAAAGACATTAAAGTAATCCATTTAACTCCAGTAGTTCAACCTCAATTTTATGAAGTGACGTGAGTATATTCTATCCCTTAACCATAATTTACCACTTTATTTACAAAATATTAATCTCAATGCATGTTCACGAGAGCACCTGGACGCATGTGTTTTGTGTTGATGAGAGAGCAGATGTTTTGTGATGTTTTTTTGTTGTTGCACAAAGCACTCGTGTCGCTTCATAAAATTGAGGCTAAACCACTTGAGTCACATGGATTACTTTAATGATGTTTGTTCTGGGCCTTGAAAGTGGTAGTTGCATAGGCCGTCAATGGAGGAACAGAAAGCTCTCAGAACTTAATTTGTGTTCCGAAGAACAACGAAAGTCTTACAGTTTTGGAACGACATGAGGGTAATTAATGGGATAGGGTCATTTTCATTTTTGGGTGAACTATGATTTACTCACCCTTAAGTCATCCTAGGTGTATATGGCATTCTTCAGACGAACACAATCAGTTATATTAAAAAATGTCCTGGCTCTTCCAAGCTTTATAATGGCAGTGAATGACAAAATGTGAATGCAAAAAAGTGCATCCATCCATTATAAAAGTGATCCACACGGCTCCCGGGGTTAATAAGAACCCAATGAAGTGAATCAATGGGTTTGTGTAAGACAAATATATTATATTTAACACGTTATAAAGTAAAATGTCTAGCTTCCAGTGGACCGCCTTCCGTATTCAACTTCCGAAAAAAACGTAACAGGCGTGACGATGACTTTGGGCGTAGAACAAGCGTTTTGAACTGCGAGAGGCGTTACACTTTCTTTGTAAGTTGAATACGAAAGGCTGTCTGCCGGAAGTTAGTTATTTTAGTCTACAAATTTTTAAATATAGATATTTTACTATTAAAAAATTAACCCCCCCCCCCCCCCCTTGAAAGAGCCAGAACATTTTTTTAATATTACTCAGATTGTGTTCGCCTGAAAGAAAATCAGTCATATACACCTAGGATGACTTGAGAGTGAGTAAATTATGGGATAATTATTTGGGTGAACTAACCCACAAGCAGAATCACTAAAGGACAGAATAAATGGATGCATATGAGCCACAGAGCGGTGCACTTTATCAAAGCTAATTTGATATGTCATTTAAGCTTCTCTTCATTTCAGCATATGTTGGACACACCATTGTTTCCACTTGTGAGGTATGGCGATGGTGGCAGGAAGGGTTTTAAAGGGAATTTCTCCATGATCACCTTTTGAAAGAGTTTACAGAAAAAGAAAAAAAAGTTTTCACCTATACCACATGTATGGACCTAATTTCATAATCACTTAGACGCAACCAAAACAATTTTTCCAAAATAAGACAGGCCTTCCTTATAATGAACATCATTAAACTCACCATTCCAGGATAATCGTAAAGTCTGGGATGTTCTCTACTCATATCTTCAATAGTTTTTGTTCCAGATGATCAGATCCATGCACAGATTGTTGAGGTGTTGTACGTCTCAATGAACTCCTCGACTTGGCAGTGAGGGCTTCTTAAGTTCTTTTGCCATTAAATCAGTCAGTCATCAGACAACTCATACTCTATTAAAATGAAAACATACCGTATGAAAAAGAGGGAAGACAGCTGAAAAAATAAACAAACAAACATACATAAGTAATAAACAGGTTGTTTCCCAAACAGCCTGGTTCTGTAGTAGCCCCAGCACTGCACATTTGGCCTATCTAATCTTATTCAACTTACCAGCTTGTTAGTAGAGAGACTCCAAAACCGGAAATGTGTGTCAGATAAGGGAGACGTCCAAATTGTGTACTATTGGGGATCCTCCAGGACTAGAGTCAAGAACCACTGTCATCAAGCAGCGTAAACCTTTCATCCACTCCTTCCTCTGCATTAGAATGGAGCAGGAAAAAATAAACATTTTCAGAAAAGAAGACTAGTCTTTAAAAATAATTGTATACAACTTCCCAATTCAATAGCTTACTCACCTTTAATTAAATGGCAGAGGTGCAATTGATGTAGTCTTTGCCTCACAAATGAATCCATATGTCTAAAAAACATTTAGTACAACACATTTAAAATAAAGGCAAAAACTGTAATAGCTATGTAAGAAAAAATACTATAATTGGATGCTTTAACTACTCTTGTAATACATTTAATAGTAACATGCATGACTATATGCATATGACGACATTCATTATGAATATACAACACATTTCTGCCAAAATACCAGTTGCAGTTTGCGTTACTACAGTAAAACTAGGTAATTTGTGGGTTGGAAAACATTCTAACTGTCGTGAAGTAGCCTAATTGTTCATTGGTGTTGGGGAATATCTGCACTCATTCATCTCACAGCAGATATTTCGGCGAATTCAAACGCGTCTCCCTGGATCTCACAGCGCTGTTGTGCTGTCGAGTGACCGGGTCTGAGCTCGCGCGCACCGGCCGAGCTGATAATGCTCCGCGGGGCATTATATAGCGATTTCAGACTAGGCCTAACGTTACTTACTTTATCACCATAGTAAGTTTCTAAACAGTTTCGCTAGAATAATGTTTTAATTACTTTATTGCTGCCAGGCGCTAACTGGGATAGCTAGGGTTTATTTGCTATCGAGAGCATTAAAACTGATGAGCATTAAAAGTGAACTTTAATAAATATAATATAAAATTCAGTTTTATACTATATTCAACGTTTCAGTACACAATACATAATGTTATAAAAGTTGTATACATAAAAAACGATAGGACTTACCTTTCAAATCATAATCAGGCTGCAGCAGCTTCTTCTGTTGACTGTCACTGGGCATTTCGCCGTTAAAATTTGAACCATCGCTGCTGAAACCGTAACCCAATGGCCGGGTTATTACTAAAAATAACCCAACGATGTTAAAATGACCCAACATTTTTGTAAAATAACCCAACATATTGACCCAATATGTGTAACCCAACGGTTGGGTTAAAAAAATAACCCAACGTTTTTTACTGTGCACATTTATGTATATTTACATTAAATGCTAGACTCCCCAATATTTAGTTTGACATTTAAAATGTATATTTTAAAATGTATGTATTGTTTCTTACAAATAAACAATCTGTATTTGAAAATGTGTATTTTATTTATTAAAATAATGACATGAATAAAAATAAAAAGTTAACTCAACTGTTGGGTTACTTTTAACCCAACTGTTTTTTAACCCAATGCATTGGGTTAAAATAACCCACAGTTGGGAAGGTGCTATACCAACCCACAGTTGGGTTACTTGTTGGGTTATTTTTAACCCAACATTTTTAAGTGAGTATGATTAAGTGTCTGCAAACATTACATTCAGTCCGCATTTACAGTAATAACTTTAACTTTATCATTTCTATAATATGTACTCTTTCTTTTCACAAGGTAAACAAGGTGTTTTTTACTTTAAAATGTGACTACACTGTAAAAAATGATTGTTGGTTTAACTTAAAAAACATAAAACAAATTGAGTTGAAAATACATTGCAGGAGACTGGTTTATTCAACAGAAACTCAAAATATGATGTTATCTGAACCACATTAATTATCTAAGTTGATTTGATGTTGTGAAAACAAATAATGAAACTATTTTGTTTACAGTGCATTTACTTTCTTAATTCATGTTTCTGGTTTTATTGATGTTAACATCAGTATTTGAGACCTTTTTATTTGCATACTGGACATTTTATTTCTGATTACGGTAATCAATGGCGTCAGATTAATAATCTTATTTTCCCTTTTAATTAAGTTTATTTTTCTGACTCCACTGGCACATATTTGTTCTTGTTTTAAGCTTAAACTCACTTTATTTTGATGCATTGTTCAGTAATCAAGACTTAATATCTTCAGTCATTCTGCTTCTCCAGTGAGTGTATCTTGATTTAAGAATGATTAGATATTTGTCCTGGAAAACAAGACTGAAAAAAAACAAGGAAGAACATAATTTTGCAGTGTAGAAACATTCAAACTGGTCAGTTTTTCTTGTCTAAGTGGGTGTTTTTAGCCTGAATAAGCTGCAATGTGCACTTTGTGCCAGCTAGACAGAAGAACTGAAATAAAACGTTGATGAGAAGAAAGTGCCTTCAATCATAGTTTTCTGAACCGTATCAATAAATGGAGCTGCTTCAAATCGACCCAAAATGCAGTGAAGCGCACAAATGCCTGCCTTGATTTTTCATAGCTCTGATTCTTGGAGAAGCACATGTGTGTGTGTGTGTGTGTGTGTGTGTGTGTGTGTGTGTGTGTGTGTGTGTGTGTGTGTGTGTGTGTGTGTGTGTGTGTGTGTGTGTGTGTGTGTGTGTGTGTGTGTGTGGACTGGTAATCATCACGTTATGGGGACAAAATGTCCCCACAAAGATAGCAATATCCGAAATCCTCATCCTTGTGGGGACATTTTTAGGTCCCCATGAGGAAAACATCTTATAAATCAGACTAAGTGATGTTTTTTGAAAATGTAAAATTGCAGAATGTCTCCTGTGAGGGTTAGGTTTAGGGGTAGGGGCAGTGTAGGGGGATAGAATATACGGTATGTACAGTATAAAAACCATTACGCCTATGGAAAGTCCCCATAAAACATGAAAACCCAACATGTGTGTGTGTGTGTGTGTGTGTGTGTGTGTGCTATTTTCAGATGCCCTGCCTCACACTTCACATGTAATGTATAATGCAGAGAGCGTCGCAGTCATGCAGCTCGTGTTCAGCGGCAGATCCGCTCTAATGACACACGCATGCACGCGTCTCCACAGGAAATGGCTCTCGCTGATTAGAACACAAGCAGTCATTAAGCTTAGCATGTCGCATACATTCGGTAAATCTACACGTCATCACAGGCACAGAGGATACTTGTGGCATTTACGCCAAATGATCCCTCAAAAAACCTCCACAAATGTCATCTGTGAAATTAACCTTCACAGGTGTGAGAGAAAAGCTACACTCATTAGACTGTTTTTATACATCCCTACTATATAGTAGGTGAAAAGCATGTGACAAAAGAAGCATGTCCGAATTCACAGTACTCATAAAAGCACTTGGATGACCTACTAGTGTGCATATGATGGACACTTTACTATCCCATGAATCAATGGGAGAGTCACATGACAATGACAACATGGCGGATGTGGTAAATCCAGATTACATGCATACCATTTAGTACATACTTTTTAGTGCTCACAAAGTGCTTTCATACTGATACACATATTAGGCTACTGTCACTTTAAGAGTGAATGCACTGATCTAATATACTGACATATTAGGCTACTGTCACTTTAAGAGTGAATGCACTGATCTAATATACTGACATATTAGACTACTGTCACTTTAAGAGTGAATGCACTGATCTAATATACTGACATATTAGACTACTGTCACTTTAAGAGTGAATGCACTGATCTAATATACTGATACACATATTAGGCTACTGTCACTTTAAGAGTGAATGCACTGATCTAATATACTGACATATTAGGCTACTGTCACTTTAAGAGAGAATGCACTGATCTAATATACTGATACACATATTAGACTACTGTCACTTTAAGAGGGAATGCACTGATCTAATATACTGATACACATATTAGGCTACTGTCACTTTAAGAGTGAATGCACTGATCTAATATACTGACATATTAGGCTACTGTCACTTTAAGAGTGAATGCACTGATCTAATATACTGATACACATATTAGACTACTGTCACTTTAAGAGTGAATGCACTGATCTAATATACTGATACACATATTAGGCTACTGTCACTTTAAGAGTGAATGCACTGATCTAATATACTGACATATTAGGCTACTGTCACTTTAAGAGTGAATGCACTGATCTAATATACTGACATATTAGGCTACTGTCACTTTAAGAGTGAATGCACTGATCTAATATACTGACATATTAGGCTACTGTCACTTTAAGAGGGAATGCACTGATCTAATATACTGATACACATATTAGGCTACTGTCACTTTAAGAGTGAATGCACTGATCTAATATACTGACATATTAGGCTACTGTCACTTTAAGAGTGAATGCACTGATCTAATATACTGATACACATATTAGGCTACTGTCACTTTAAGAGTGAATGCACTGATCTAATATACTGACATATTAGGCTCCTGTCACTTTAAAAGGGAATGCACTGATCTAATATACTGATACACATATTAGGCTACTGTCACTTTAAGAGTGAATGCACTGATCTAATATACTGACATATTAGGCTACTGTCACTTTAAAAGGGAATGCACTGATCTAATATACTGATACACATATTAGGCTACTGTCACTTTAAAAGGGAATGCACTGATCTAATATACTGACATATTAGGCTCCTGTCACTTTAAGTCACATACTGCTTTTCGCCTATATAGTAGAGAAGTATGTGATTTCAGACACAGCCTATATCTTCTAAATGCCTATTTTGTCATTGTTATGGAGCACACTAGCTCATAGATAACAGCTAAGGCTAATATATTCGTGCTAAAAGCCAAAACTCTTCAATTTTGGATCTCAAGGGGACTTTATTGATGTCGTCTCGTCTTACTCAAGGAACAAAAGGTTGTCAACGAACATTTTTGGTCATAGTTTTCCTTATCACTACATCAGACACACTCGCACACTCATTAGGGAACATCCCTCATGTTTAGCAGTTCCCATGATGCCTCAGGGAGCGTTCAAATCCCTCTAGAATGGTTTTCTGTGTCAAATTTAGCTGTTTGACTAACAGGCCTCCAGCTGTTTGTGAAACTAATGGAATTTTAAGGATAAGTGTTCATCTCCTGAAAATATTAGATATTTTGGATTTATGTTTGTTTGTTTGTCTATTTTAAGGCGTTCTTTGTCCTCAAACCAGTGGTTCGTGACCCAAAAAGGTCTGATAGGGATAAAATAATGCTGTAAAAGTATCAAAAAGAGCAAAATTTCTGACTGAGGATCTCTTTTGAAGAGAGAAACTAACCATCAGATCTCAGTGAGAGTCATTAGACTCAGATCTCGTATATTCTTTAGAGCTTCTGAGTGACATTATAGTGAAAAACCTTCCAAAAATCGCACAGTGTGGAAAAATTACTGAAATGTGAATGTCAGAACATGTTCTTTCATCTGTTTCCTTACCCATGATGAAGCCTTGGCAAGATAGCGACGCTACTAACCTAAAGACTTCACAAGCATTTGAAACTGGACGGGAGTTGTTGCTGCTAATCAGAGTCAGGTGACATCAGTGGGCGGGGCTTTCTCATTATAGAGCGCATCTGATTGGACAAGTGCACAGTGATGTCATCAATATTTTGAATACATTTACTGAGTTCATTTGTTTTCTGTGTAAATTGGCCCCAGGATTGGTTTCCATGCAATAAAAACACATTTCAAATGATAAAACCTCTATATTGTAGCTTGCCAGAGACTAAATTACGAACTCCTGTAGTGTTTAAAAAATGTTAGAGCTTGCGTTAGTAAGACGTTTGCATGTCCGCCATTTCGACGGTCATATTGCCCACCATTTTAATTTTCATATTTTGATGATAATATAGCTTCTGTTTTCATTTACGTTTTCATTTCTATTCACACACTTACAAGGAAAACCACAGGACATTTATATTATGAAAACAAAGACTCACTTTTCAGTTTTCATCTTGAACATCGCGGATCTTAAGTGAACTCAATCATCCCTTCTTCCAGCGCGATATAAACATGAATGAACATCAGAAAGTGTTGAAAGATACAGTACAACATAACGACTTCCATAGCATGTCTTATATAAGCGCTCAATCAAACAATATCACGTAAGAAAAGCCATATTTGACCATATCTTAGCCAGCAAGAAAATTACAGTGAATAAATTAAGAATAAACAGTTGGCTATAATATTAAATAGCAGTCCCAAACTATTTTGTTAATACAATAAAGTCAGTAAGTTGATATGAGTCACCGCAGTCATCCAGAAGTGATACAGCGTGTGCCGCCACATTTGCGCGTGAAACTGAAAAGTATAACGGATGACAGGACAGGAAAGTTCGTTTTTTCTGAGGTGAGAGGGTGAGAGACTTTATTTCGCAACAAGTTACGAAAATAACATTATAAAGTATACTCGTCTGATGAATCATGACAAAGCGCTGTTTTAAAGGTGCAGTGTGTAATATTTATTAGGATCTATTGACAGAAATGCCATATAATACACATAACTATGTTTTCAGTGGAGTATAAAGACCTTACATAATGAAACGTTATGTTTTTACTACCTTAGAATGAGCCGTTTCTGTCTACACACACCGCGGTCCCCGTACAGTGAAGCCGCCATTTTGAGGCGCCCTGGTCCTACGGTGGCCCTAAACGGACAAACTTCTCTACAGAGCTCTAGCTACTCTCTGCTGTCTCTGACGACATCTTTGTCCTGTTTCAGCCACTGTAGCTTCTCTATGTGCTTCGAAAAGGAGGTGTGAGCGGTGGGCGGATGCAATTCACAACGGCTGCGTCCGAAAACATAGGCAGCTGACTCGTTTGTAAGGCAGCGTTTGTGCATGAAGGCACCTTACGAAACTAATTTCGGACAGACTTCTTAGGTAGTGCAACCCTTTAATATGATGATATACAGCAAAATAGAGAGAGCTTTGGTGAGAACTAAACAAATATTGAATTACTACATTAGTAATTTATCGCTAGAAATGACATCAGAAGTAGAAAATGCTGTTAAAAAAACTTACATTTACATAAAAAACTGACCAGCAAACGCAACTTTTCGGATGCCATCTTTTTTTTCCAGCTCAACTGTCACAGAATGGAACGCACAGGATTGTGGGATATCAAAGGCAGCGAAGGATACATCTATGCTGCCGTCAAAACTCAATCAGATGAAGGTCTCTCAGGAGACAGGAAGTGAAGCTAACATTAGATTAATGCTGCGTTCCACTCCAGTTTTAGACACGCACTTGCGAACTTCCCTAAGCACTTCCCCTCGGGGGAATCCCCGCCGCCATTTTGAAGTGCGTTCCACTTCGTGAAGTGGACAAGGGAAGTTTATATGGACTTTGACCGAGGGAGCGAGTCTACTTCATATGTACACTTCAGGCAGCTTCATATACCACAATGCAACACGATTGTGACGTCACCGCATATCGCGTTTAATTTACCCCACCACAAACAACTCAAATACAGCTATATACATATAGAATGCTGCATTAAACAATTTCGTAACGGAAATTTTCCAGGTTTCGGACGCAGCCAACCTCACCACTAGATGCCGCTCAAATCTACACACTGCACCTTTAAACCGTCTCTGACAGAAGTGTTTGCAGCTTGAGCTTTTACACGCACATCTTTCCAAATAAAAGTCTCGTATCAGAAAAATCTTAGCATTACATTTGTTCTTTCTTTGACTTCTCAGTCTTGCAACCCACCAGTTGAAAAACATTGCAATAGATCACCCTCAGTGTAATACGTCAAAATGGTTTTTCGTCACTGCAAAAAAAAGAATGATAATAAAAATAAATTGTCGGTTAATGCGACTTCGGGTCAGTTCAATATTAGCTGCACAGGAACAAAATAAAAATCCTTTTGATGTTTTTGTTATGACTACTTGTGGTGACTATTAGCACACTGAGGTACAATGACTACAACTACAGTTATGTTGCGTTCACACCAAACGCGAATAGAGCGTCAGGAGCGAGTGATTTCAATGTTAAGTCAATGGAAAGGCGAGTTGACGCGCGTCTGGAGGTCCTGCGGTGCGATAGACGCGTTTCGCGCGGCGCGATGGACGCGATTCCACCTCATTCGCACGTCCAGTTTGCGCGAATGATGCGAATTGAGCGTCTTGTGCGATACATGCGAGTGGTGCTTTTTGTGCATTCGAGCGTTTAAATCGAATTCACATTTGATGGCGAGTTGAAAAATTAGAATTTTGGCATCAATTTGCGCCGCGTTAACCAATCAGGAGCCTGCTCGCTGCGGTCACGTGGTGAAGTGACGTGATGAGAAACCCTGCATCATTTAAATATACTACTGTTATTGTGTCACAAAATGTAGTTTTAAGACTTTTTCAGGTGAGAATGTAGTTGTTTAAAGCTCAAATCTGTGGTTTATTTATAAAGAGAGCGCCTATTTAAACAAAATAATTTGTTGTGCAGTTGTGCAGTGAAGATAATGTAGGAGTTGTCTGGACTACATTTGTGTGGCTATTAATGTTTAATATATATTTTTAATGAAAATGAAAAGAGGCAGAGTGGTATTTTATGACATATTTCTCCTGGAGCGCTTTGAACTTGCGTCTATTTCGCTTCAAACGCTCGATTTATACGCGCATCCAATACGGCGCAAATGGATTCAAAATGTTCAAGCGTCCAAACTAGACTCGGTAGACGCGATTTTGACGCTCTATTCATGTTTGGTGTGAACGCAGCATAAGTAGCCTAGCCTATAAACCGTATCCCTTATTTGTGCTTAGTGTAAATAGTTTATCGAAACGGTGCATACATAAGAAAAGTTTTAAAGCAGCATTTAAAAAATCCAACGTGGGTCAAATTGACCCGTGAAGCCACCAAAATCCACTTTTGATTACATTTCTTAACTTTATTTATGTTTGTTTATGTAATACCGTGATGCCAAAACGGACTGTTTTTGAACACAAGTACAAAGAAGCAGCTTATGTTCATCCTCAAATGTTTTAAATCAGTCGTGGCTTGTGAAGATACATTTTGAAAGATGGAAATGCAATTGTTAGTGCAGTCAAATGGAAATGTCGAGGACTCTCTGAGATGTGACCGTCAAATGAACCACAACAGATTTCCACCAGCGCTTGACATGCAGGTGATGAGCTTCTCAAGCATTTAATGGTATAATTGTGAAATCCTCATTGCATTTGTTCTGTGTTGCCTGTCCAGACCTTTGCACCAGTCATAGTCCTGATGATGCATGCCTGTCTCTCTGCAGAGGAGACCGTTTGTTAAGTTTAGCATTGTCTGAATGTCCATGGCCACAGCAGGAAGGCATCGACCTCTTTCTGTTTCAATCCTACATATGTCAGAGTGGGAAAACGTGCAAATTACACAGCAGCGATTCCACACAGGGAAGTGAGCAGCTCTTACTGGACATCCAGCAGGGGTTTATGGGATGAAATGATGTGTCGTTGCCCTTTGGACAGCTTCCTCCGGGGACAATGAGACGTTTCTGCAGCTGTGAATGCGTGACCTCATCTGGAATTCTGTCCTTTCGTGAGGTCGGGCTGACCGGATTCACTCCACTCTTTCAAATCATCCCACAAACCTGTGCCATTGTTTACAAAGAAAAAAGAGGAGTACAAAAACAACATCAGACGTGTTCCTAAAGTCACCCTCAAAAACAACATCAGACGTGTTCCTAAAGTCACTCTCAATAATAAATCACCAAAATGGTATATTTAAAAATTCATGCCTTAAAGGCACCGTATGTAAGTTTTGCCGCTAGAAGTCGCTTATTCAAAACAAAGGCGTAGCTTGATGACGCCGTGCATGGAATCATGGGACTTGTAGTCTTGACTCTTCACCTCCACGGACTCCATGGGGCAGAAATCATGTTCATGAATGAGCGAATGCACTCTAAAAAATGCTGGGTTAAGAATAACCCAAGTTGGGTTGAAAATGGACTAACCCAGCAATTGGGTTGTTTTAACCCAGCGATTGGGTTGTTTTAAGCAAACATTTAACCCAACCGCTGGGTTAAAACAACCCAATCGCTGGGTTAAAACAACCCAATCGCTGGGTTAGTCCATTTTCAACCCAACTTGGGTTATTCTTAACCCAGCATTTTTTAGAGTGTGTATTACACCGTGTCCAAACTACACGCATCCAAACTGATTATGCTATGTTAGCCACTTGACAAAATAGGTATAACATGGGACTCGCGGTAAATCAAGAAAACAAGAGATTCACACAAACAGTGTTGAGCTGTATAACAATGATTTCCTAACAGTTGCTCACCTGTCTAATAAAACACAATATGTTAAAGTGTCTTTGTCGTTTCCATGGTTTCTACAAAAGTAAAGCTGGAAATCGAGGGTAGCGCGGATATGATGTCATGGACAGGCGACGGTCTGTAACACTGGTTGAAATAGAGGATTTCTCTGGATTTAAACAGTGGAAACATTAGGGATAATTCAAGTACACAGGTCAACAAAATACATAACTTTGCTCTAGTGGTTTTTGGATATTTTCATCTAATCTAAAAATCTTACATATTGTGCCTTTAAAATAGCTTGAATGTAACTCGACACCCTTGCTTCATTTAGTATTCGCGGACCATGAATATGCAAATGAGCCCCGCCTCCACTCACTCGCACCAGTTCCACTCGCTCAACTTTACTATAGTAAACATTTGAACAACAAAATATCATTCAAAAGTTCACCATAACATCATAATATACATTATATACAACTGCTATATTGCTAAATGTACACAATTTTCATATCAACAGAAAATAACCTGCTTCTCTTGAGACTCCTCTGCTTCAGAGAATATTTAAAGGTGCACTATGTACCTTTTCCGTCTGCTAGAGGTCACCTGTTCAAAACAAAGGCTTAGTTTGATGACGGCACGTTTGAGCGCAGAATCTTGGGACATGTGGTCTTCCCCTCACAGCCGGTGGGAAAGAATCGGGATAGGACTCGGGCAGAAATCATGTTGATGTGATTATTAACGTTACTATAGTGAAGCAGAGCAAGACCGAGTGTTGTGGAGCTGAGGAACCGCTGGAGCGATTGTTAATGAGATGAACGCAACACACGCCTCGCGAGCAGCGGGACTTTTATTATGCCACAGTCGCCAGCGGGACTTTTATTATGCCACAGTCGCCAGCGGGACTATTATTATGCCAGTCTCCGGTGGGACTTTTATTATGACACAGTCGCCAGCGGGACTTTTATTATGCCACAGTCGCCAGCGGGACTTTTATTATGCCACAGTCTCCGGTGGGACTTTTATTATGACACAGTCGCCAGCGGGACTTTTATTATGCCACAGTCTCCGGTGGGACTTTTATTATGACACAGTCGCCAGCGGGACTATTATTATGCCAGTTTCCGGTGGGACTTTTATTATGACACAGTCACCAGCGGGACTTTTATTATGACACAGTCTCCGGTGGGACTTTTATTATGACACAGTCGCCAGCGGGACTATTATTATGCCAGTTTCCGGTGGGACTTTTATTATGACACAGTCACCAGCGGGACTTTTATTATGACACAGTCTCCGGTGGGACTTTTATTATGACACAGTCGCCAGCGGGACTATTATTATGCCAGTCTCCGTTGGGACTTTTATTATGACACAGTCGCCAGCGGGACTATTATTATGCCAGTTTCCGGTGGGACTTTTATTATGACACAGTCGCCAGTGGGACTTTTATTATGCAGTCACAGTCATAAAACCGGAAACCGAGGGGAACGCAGATATGATGTCATCGACAGGCCACGCCCTCACACGTCCCGGTTCCTCGGTTAAAATATCTCACGATTTACAAATAGTTGGAAACATTTGGGATATCATAAGTACTCAACTGAACAAAATATATAATTTTGAATATTTTACTGAAAAAATGTTACATAGTGCACCTTTAATGATATGCTAAAGCCCCGCCCCCTTGTGACGTGATTGGTTACAAGATAGTTTGTGACGTCATCGATTTCAAACTGTGTTTTTGAGACTGTCTTTGGTTCGCTGCAGTTTAAAAGAGAAAATACTCAACAATGGCGTGACTTATGAATGTGCACGTGGTTTGTCCTAAAGGGTTAGTTCACCCAAAAATGAAAATTCTGTCATTAATTACTTACCCTCATGTCGTTCGACACCCGTAAGACTCTCGAGACCCTTAAAAGACACTAAAGACGTCGTTACAAAGTCCATCTCACTACAGCGGCTCTACAATAACTTTATGAATCGGCGAGAATAGTTTTTGTGCGCAAAAAAACCCGAAATAACGACTTATATAGTGATGACGATTTCAAAACACGGCCTCATGAAGCTTCGAAGCGTTATGAATCAGTGAGTCGATTCATGATTCGGATCGCGTGTCAAACTGCTGAAATTTGGCGATTCAAACCGCTGAATCGACTCACTGATTCATAACACTTCGAAGCTTCATGAGGCCGTGTTTTGAAATCGTCATCACTATATAAGTCGTTATTTAGGTTTTTTGCGCACAAAAACTATTCTCGCCGATTCATAAAGTTATTGTAGAGTCACTGTAGTGAGATGGACTTTGTAACTTTAGTCTTTAGTGTCTTTTAAGGGTCTTGAGAGTGTAAAGTTGAGCCAATGGAGGCCTTTCAGAGCATCAGATTTACACTAAAATATCTTCATTTGTGTCTGAAGATGAACGGAGGTCTGACGGGTGTCCAACGACATGAGGCTCAGTCATTAATGACAGAATTTTCATTTTTGGGTGAACTAACCCTTTAAAGCATATTAAAAACGCCACATATAAACAACATTAAAACTTGGTCTTTGTCTAGAGTTAATGATCTAAACAGCTCTGAGATTGCACGGGACATTTTCAAAGTTTAGGGAGGTTCCTACTTAAAACAAGAAGACACTCGCCAATTGGGGAAATTGAGAACAACACAAACAAATATTGATTATTAATGTAAATGAACAACGTCCTCCCTCTCTCCATGTTACCTGCATCCAATTATCCCAGGAAAAGTCTGAATGATGCAAAACATCCGTCATCCGGTGGACTTCTGACAGCTCCAGGGCTTCTGCTAAAACTACAGATTGATCTTCTCCATTTCTGCCTTCTGTCAGGCGGCAACAAATCAAAAGAGCTGAAGGGAACGCCACAGCCTTTCTCAGGTTTATCTAGTCATGTCGCAAACTCAAAAACAAAACACATTTCTACAGCAGCCGAGGTTTATTAAAGGAACACTATTTTTGAAAATAGGCGAATTTTCCAACTCCCCTAGAGTTAAAGGAGGGGTCAGTGTTATTTCAAAACTGCTTTAGAAAAGAGTCTCAGGCCGAGTACCATAACAAACTGATAGCCAATCAGCAGTAAGGGGGCGTGTCTACTAATGACAGGCAGAGCTCAGTGCACCTCATTATTCAAAACACACATGACGGACATGAGCCGAGCGACGACAGAAAGAGAGAGATGGCAGATAAACACACATGTGGAAGATGTGGAACAAAAGAAGGCTTGCGATCAGCTCTCCAGCGCTGAGAGAACTCACTTTATTTCTTCTCCATAGGCGAGTAACATCAGTTTCTCACAGAACTAATATAAGCTGGCTTTTGCTTGAATATGCTCGTCATGTTCGCTTGCTTGTCCATTTGCGATCATATTGATAATGATAAAAACCCATTCATTTCCACACCGGATAAGCCTGGAGTGTCTAAGGGTGTTTTCACACTTGGGTCCTCTTTAAAAGACCCAAACTCAGACTCCGGTCATTTGACTCGTTCTCTAATGAATTAGGAATCAGGTGAATGATGATTCAACGACTCACTCATAAAGAGTCACTTGTTTCTTTTCCAAATGAATCATTGTTTGTGAATGAATGCGATAAGTGAATCATTCAATGAATCGTAAAGCCAGTCATTTGACTCGTTCTCTAATGAATTAGGAGTCAGGTGAATGGATGATTCAACGACTCACTCATAAAGAGTCACTTGTTTCTTTTCCAAATGAATCATTGTTTGTGAATGAATGCGATAAGTGAATCATTCAATGACTCGTAAAGCCAGTTATTTGACTCGTTCTCTAATGAATTAGGAATCAGGTGAATGGATGATTCAACGACTCACTCATAAAGAGTCACTTGTTTCTTTTCCAAATTAATCATTGTTTGTGAACGAATCTGATGAGTGAATCATTCAATGACTCGCAAAGCCAGTCATTTGACTCGTTCTCTAATGAATTATGAATCAGGTGAATGGATGTTTCAACAACTCACTCATAAAGAGTCACTTGTTTCTTTTCCAAAAGAATCATTGTTTTTGAACAAATCCGATAAGTGAATCATTCAATGACTCGCAAAGCCAGTCATTTGACTCGTTCTCTAATGAATTAGGAATCAGGTGAATGGATGTTTCAACAACTCACTCATAAAGAGTCACTTGTTTCTTTTCCAAAAGAATCATTGTTTTTGAACAAATCCGATAAGTGAATCATTCAATGACTCGTAAAGCCAGTTATTTGATTCGTTCTCTAATGAATTAGAAATCAGGTGAATGAATGATTCAAAGATTCACTCATAAAGAGTCACTTGTTTCTTTTCCAAATTAATCATTGTTTTTGAACAAATCCAATAAGTGAATCATTCAATGAATCGTAAAGCCAGTCATTTGACTCGTTCTCTAATGAATTAGGAATCAGGTGAATGGATGATTCAACGACTCACTCATAAAGAGTCACTTGTTTCTTTTCCAAATGAATCATTGTTTGTGAACGAATGCGATAAGTGAATCATTCAATGACTCGTGAAGCCAGTTATTTGACTCGTTCTCTAATGAATTAGGAATCAGGTGAATGATGATTCAACGACTCACTCATAAAGAGTCACTTGTTTCTTTTCCAAATTAATCATTGTTTGTGAACGAATCTGATGAGTGAATCATTCAATGACTCGCAAAGCCAGTCATTTGACTCGTTCTCTAATGAATTATGAATCAGGTGAATGGATGTTTCAACAACTCACTCATAAAGAGTCACTTGTTTCTTTTCCAAAAGAATCATTGTTTTTGAACAAATCCGATAAGTGAATCATTCAATGACTCGTAAAGCCAGTCATTTGACTCGTTCTCTAATGAATTAGATTAGATTAGATTTAGATTAGATTCAACTTTATTGTCATTACACAAGTACAAGTACAAGGCAACGAAATGCAGTTTAGGTCTAACCAGAAGTGCAATAGCAGCAAGTGCAGGATATACAACGTTTGCATAAGTGCAGGACATGGATATGTACTGAGTATATATAAATATGTCTATAAATAGAGAGATGGTTATTACTATAAACAGAATTTACAGGTGAATATGTACAGTGAATAATATACAGATGGTTAATACTATAAACAGAATTTACAGGTGGATATGTACTATGAATATAATATAATATACAGATGGCTATTACTATAAACAGAATTTTACAGAATTAGGAATCAGGTGAATGAATGATTCAAAGATTCACTCATAAAGAGTCACTTGTTTCTTTTCCAAATGAATCATTGTTTTTGAACAAATCCGATAAGTGAATCATTCAATGAATCGTAAAGCCAGTCATTTGACTCGTTCTCTAATGAATTAGGAATCAGGTGAATGGATGATTCAACGACTCACTCATAAAGAGTCACTTGTTTCTTTTCCAAATGAATCATTGTTTGTGAACAAATGCGATAAGTGAATCATTCAATGACTCGTAAAGCCAGTCATTTGACTCGTTCTCTAATGAATTAGGAGTCAGGTGAATGGATGATTCAACGACTCACTCATAAAGAGTCACTTGTTTCTTTTCCAAATGAATCATTGTTTGTGAACGAATCTGATGAGTGAATCATTCAATGACTCGCAAAGCCAGTCATTTGACTCGTTCTCTAATGAATTATGAATCAGGTGAATGGATGATTCAACGACTCACTCATAAAGAGTCACTTGTTTCTTTTCCAAATGAATCATTGTTTGTGAACGAATGCGATAAGTGAATCATTCAATGACTCGTAAAGCCAGTCATTTGACTCGTTCTCTAATGAATTAGGAGTCAGGTGAATGGATGATTCAACGACTCACTCATAAAGAGTCACTTGTTTCTTTTCCAAATGAATCATTGTTTGTGAACGAATGCGATAAGTGAATCATTCAATGACTCGTAAAGCCAGTCATTTGACTCGTTCTCTAATGAATTAGGAGTCAGGTGAATGGATGATTCAACGACTCACTCATAAAGAGTCACTTGTTTATTTTCCAAAAGAATCATTGTTTGTGAACGAATCTGATGAGTGAATCATTCAATGACTCGCAAAGCCAGTCATTTGACTCGTTCTCTAATGAATTATGAATCAGGTGAATGGATGTTTCAACAACTCACTCATAAAGAGTCACTTGTTTCTTTTCCAAAAGAATCATTGTTTTTGAACAAATCCGATAAGTGAATCATTCAATGACTCGTAAAGCCAGTCATTTGACTCGTTCTCAAATGAATTATGAATCAGGTGAATGGATGATTCAACGACTCACTCATTAAGCGTCACTTGTTTATTTTCCAAATGAATCATTGTTTGTGAACGAATCGGATAAGTGAATCATTCAATGACTCGTAAAGCCAGTCATTTGACTCATTCTCTAATGAATTATGAATCAGGTGAATGGATGATTCAACAACTCACTCATAAAGAGTCACTTGTTTATTTTCCAAATGAATCATTGTTTGTGAACGAATCGGATAAGTGAATCATTCAATGACTCGTAAAGCCAGTCATTTGACTCGTTCTCTAATGAATTATGAATCAGGTGAATGGATGATTCAACAACTCACTCATAAAGAGTCACTTGTTTCTTTTCCAAATGAATCATTGTTTGTGAACGAATCGGATAAGTGAATCATTCAATGACTCGTAAAGCCAGTCATTTGACTCGTTCTCTAATGAATTATGAATCAGGTGAATGGATGATTCAACGACTCACTCATTAAGAGTCACTTGTTTATTTTCCAAATGAATCATTGTTTGTGAACGAATCGGATAAGTGAATCATTCAATGACTCGTAAAGCCAGTCATTTGACTCATTCTCTAATGAATTAGGAATCAGGTGAATGGATGATTCAAATTAGTGGACCAAAAGGTGAACCAAGTGAAAAAGGACCCAGTTCTCTTCACGTTCACACTGTCCCTGTACCTGAAAGAGGATTCAGATCCTTTTTTGGTCCACTTTAGTAGGAATGTGGTCCCAGACCCCTTTGTGTTCATACTGTTGCTTTTTGGATCTAGTCCAGTTCAGTGTTCAACGGCTGGCCTTCAACATTTGATCCCATTCACTTACATTGTTTGTGCCTCGGTAACCAAGATATTTATTTGTTAAAAAAATGATTTTGCTACAAATGAATTGAGTTGTTTATCTTTTTACACAAAAAATATATGTTTTGCAATGCTACATATTCTTGCACTTGCTTTATCACACGTGCACCTTTGTAAATAACATTTTGAATTGTTTTCCTTGAATCATGTTTATTTTATTGCATCAGCATACAAAAAATAAACAACACAATAACAATGAAATAAACTGCTTTAAAATGTCCAGGTAAAGTAGGTACGCCTTAAAACAGCATTCAAGCAAGAAATTGAAAACTGCAAAGGCTAGTAATGCAGACATTTACATTCATTTAAAACAAAACCACCTGTTTATGTGAAACTTGTGTGTTTTTTTAACACACAGCTCCCACAGTGTGTCCGAAAGTAAGATAATACACTCCTAATATATGTTAGTTTCCTCTTTTCGTGTTCGATATATCCCTCTAATCTGCTCATAACTGTAATGTGTTTGTTAGTTGGACTGTCGTGTTCGTGCTATCGAGTTGTTCATGAGAACCGTTCATGTTTTTGGGATGGAAGGGATGACTTTTTTACTGAACATTCAACCTGGATCACCATAGAAACACAGAGAGTCCGCCATAGTCGTTGCCTGGGTTACGTATGTGTGGGGCGGAGCTATCAAAATAGGGGCGTGTTTGTTTTGGTGATTTGAAACATCAACATCGGTTACCAGAAAGCACTTTCCCCACCTTTAAACTGTTGAGCTTTACCAGTTTCCGAATCCATTCAGTCGATCTCCGGGTCTGGCGGTAGCACTTTTAGCATAGCTTAGCATAGATCATTGAATCTGATTAGACCGTTAGCATCTCGCTCATGAGTTTGGATATTTTTCCTATTTAAAACTTCTGTAGTTACATCGTGTACTGTGTAATATCATTGAGCCGCTACACTCATGGGACGGCTCACATTTACGCAGGAATGAGAGTAGTTGAGCGCGGGCACAACCTAACGCGGGGTTAGCTGTAACGCGCATGTTTTAACCCTTTCCACACATGCCAGAATGACCAAACTCAGTGTATTTACTAGTTGCCATAACATTATTTAGAGAAAAAATAGCGCCAAAATTAAAAAAAATCTCTGGAACATTACTGAACATGTTTTTAACCATAGCAAAAGTAAATTTCTTACTTAAGTTTAGTTTTCATCTCTGTTTTTTGTGTTTATTTAAAATAAGACAAATCCGATATTATTGTAATCTTATATCTGTTATTTAACAGTTGAGATGTTCTTTAATGCGGATCTAACAGCAGAAGACACGAGCCGCGGTTTAAATCATAGTTGCGCATGTGGGGTGTGTGTTAACACATGAGCCCCTATTAGAACTACGCTATTATATTCTATACTTTTATGAATTCTTTTGAGAAACCATGAGAAAAGAGTGAAAAATGTCTGAGCGTTAATGTTCAGAAATGATTAATTATTATTATGTTTTGAACTATGCTGTAAAACTGTATTTAGCGATGTGTTTGTAGTCAAACTCAAAAATGAGTATATGTTTAATGATTAAAAAATGCCATTATTTTATTTTAAAAAGTTAATAATTGTATTTTGTTGACAAAATGTTTTAGTTTGTCTTGTATATTTTTTTGATTATATCAGGTTACATTTTAAGCTGTTATTTGCTCATGTTATAATGTACTCCACCTATGGGGCATGTTGTCACATTTCACTTCCATTCTTTCAGAGTAAATCAAGAAAAAAGTAAACACTGTATTAATGAAACAAAACCACATAATTGTACTAGACATGTGTGGAATTAATGTGGGAAACAATAAAAACTAAATCCCAAGTGGATTTACACAAACTGAGAAAGTCAAAAAGCGTTAGGTTGTGCCCCGCTCTCCCCTATATGTAAATGACCAGTGTTTACTTGTTTATTTGTATTTGTAGTAGTGCTGTCAAAATTAACGCATTATATAGTTCACAAAAGAAAAATCACAACTTCTCATTTTTTGTCGGTTTTAGTACACAATGTAACTACAGAAGAGTCAAGTTTAAAATAGGAGAAATATGGAAACTCTTTGGTCATGTTTGAGCGAGATGCTAACGGTCTAATCAGATTCAATGATCTATGCTAAGCTACGCTAAAAGTGAGATCGGCTGAATGGATTCAAAAATGGTAAACTCAACTATTTAACTCTAGAGGAGACGGAAAATGAGACTATTTTCAAAAATAGTGGAGTGTTTCTTTAAAAGCCTTAAAAATTAATTAAACGCATTTTATTAATTTAGACAATGGGGCCGCCCCATTGATTACAAAGCGAACGTTCAAAGACTAATACAAACGCTTTTTTTAACAAAACAGGTAAAACAATGAAAAATTAAATAATAAATATGTCATTCAACATACAATAAAATTTGAACGATCCTCCTTCTCCACACTTTTAAACAATGGGGCGGTACT
>NC_137121.1:3789657-3797157 GCF_949357685.1 Gobio gobio
GAGACTTGATTTACTAGAGGCTGAACGTTTTTTTTCGGGAATCCTGCGGGTCACAATTTCACTGTTAATCACGCGATTGGGACGGGAGAGGAAATCATTTCAGCGGGACCGGGAATCGTAATAACACTATGATATCAACTACACTCTAAAAAATGCTGCAAAACAACCCAATTTGGGTTGAAAATGGACTAACCCAGCAAATTGGGTTGTTTTAACCCAGTGAATGGGTCATTTTAACCCAGCGATTGGGTTGTTTTAACCCAGCGATTGGGATGTTTTAAGCAAACATTTAACCCAACCGCTGGGTTAAAATGACCCATTCACTGGGTTAAAACAACCCAATTTGGGTAGAAAGTGGACTAACCCAGCAAATTGGGTTGTTTTAACCCAGCCATTGGGTTGTTTTAAGCAAACATTTAACCCAACTGCTGGGTTAAAATGACCCATTCACTGAGTTAAAACAACCCAATTTGGGTTGAAAATGGACTAACCCAGCAAATTGGGTTGTTTAAACCCAGTGAATGGGTCATTTTAACCCAGCAATTGGGTTGTTTTAACCCAGCGATTGGGATGTTTTAAGCAAACATTTAACCCAACCGCTGGGTTAAAATGACCCATTCACTGGGTTAAAACAACCCAATTTGGGTAGAAAGTGGACTAACCCAGCAAATTGGGTTGTTTTTACCCAGCGATTGGGTTGTTTTAACCAAGCGATTGGGTTGTTTTAACCCAGCCATTGGGTTGTTTTAAGCAAACATTTAACCCAACTGCTGGGTTAAAATGACCCATTCACTGAGTTAAAACAACCCAATTTGGGTAGAAAATGGACTAACTCAGCAAATTGGGTTGTTTTTACCCAGCGATTGAGTTGTTTTAAGCAAACATTTAACCCAACCACTGGGTTAAAATGACCCATTCACTGGGATAAAACAACCCAATTTGGGTTGAAAATGGACTAACCCAGCAAATTGGGTTGTTTTAACCCAGCGATTGGGTTGTTTTAACCCAGCGGTTGGGTTGTTTTAAGCAAACATTTAACCCAACTGCTTGGTTAAAATGACCCATTTACTGGGTTAAAACAACCCAATTTGCTTTTTTGCATTTTTTAGAGTGTATGTACACAAATATGCCGTTTATATAAATGAACAGTGTTTTAACGTTGAACTCAATTCCCTGGCTCTTTATGCTCTCCTGTTTGTGACTGGTTCAGTGAATGACGTGCTTCACATCCGTAACAGTTTTGTGGCGGTAATGCAACAAGTTGGTGTGCCAATGCCAACCACCAATAATATAAGAGAAGGCATAATATACATAATAAAGGCTAGATGTCTAATGGCGGAGCCTCTAACGTCATCACTGGCGGCCATCTTGTCACAGGCAAGCTTTCTGGCGGCCATCTTGTCACAGGCAAGCTTTCTGGTGGCCATCTTGTCACAGGCAAGCTTTCTGGCGGCCATCTTGTCACAGGCAAGCTTTCTGGCGGCCATCTTGTCACAGGCAAGCTTTCTGGTGGCCATCTTGTCACAGGCAAGCTTTCTGGCGGCCATCTTGTCACAGGCAAGCTTTCTGGCGGCCATCTTGTCACAGGCAAGCTTTCTGGCGGCCATCTTGTCACAGGCAAGCTTTCTGGTGGCCATCTTGTCACAGGCAAGCTTTCTGGTGGCCATCTTGTCACATGCAAGCTTTCTGGTGGCCATCTTGTCACAGGCTAGCTTTCTGGCGGCCATCTTGTAACAGGCAAGCTTTCTGGTGGCCATCTTGTACCTGATGTAAGGCGAGTGATCTGAACACAAATACTCTTATCTCGCTGAAATCTGGACGGATTTACAAATGGTTTGGTTTCTTACAAACGTTATTAACGTGGCTATAATTCTGGATGCTTGAACAAATTATGAATAATTATTCATAAGTATGCAGTGTCATAACTACATCTCTGACGTTTATAACAAACCAAACAGTTTGAAAATCGGTAGAAAATTGAGCAAGTTATGGTGATTTAAAAAGTACAAGCACCATTAAAACACAATGTTTACGAGTGAGCGAGCTGACTGTGACAAGATGGCCGCCAGGTGCGGACGTCGACCTCCATTGGCCAGCAGTGCTTTATTATGGATATCTATGGCCACGAAAATCATAATCAAAATGGAGTCAGACATGAAAGCCACGCTGCAACGACTACTGTCGGAAAATGATACCTCAGCTGTGCTCACCGATATTTCTGTGCGGTCTGAAGTAACCGAAAAGATGGCGTGATAACGGCATACGCAAGACATTTACTGCACGTGTGTGTGTGTGTGTGTTTGCATAGGTGATTTACATGGAATTGAATGTGTGTGCATTGTTTAAGAGGGTTTTCAGTTCAATAAAATAACAAACTAAGTGAGCATGCTGTGATCTGTACTGAATGTTTTACTGTAACTGATAAATTCTGGCCAAAAAAACACAATACGGGAGTGGGAGGGAGTCATTCTTCTGGGATTGGGACAGGACACAATTTCCCCCCAGTTTTTTCGTGATATTGGGATGGGAAGGGATTTCTTTTGTGGGAGTGGGACGGGAGAGGTTTGAAAATCCACTCTAATGTGTACGCAAAGACTTTTTATATAGTAAGATATTTTATATTATATCTAAATAAATAAATAAAAATATATCATATTTATTGAAATATGTAGAATTTTGCATTAGTCTTCTATTAGAGTTATAATAGTCTTATAAAATATCTAAACTTGTTGAATAAATAAATAAAACATAATTTTGCATTAGTCTTCCACTAGAGTTATAAGAGTCTTATAAAATATCTCAACTCTGATTACTTCACTCTAAAAAAAAAAAGGTTCTATATGGTACCAAAAATGATTATTGGCTCGTAATCTTAGGGGAACCTTTTTTAGTGCTATATAGCACCAATTTTGGTACTTTCAGTGGTTCTTCACCGGTTCTTTGACTAAGGTGCTATATAGCACCTCTGAAGAACCACTGAAGTACCAAAATTGGTGCTATATAGCACTAAAAAAGGTTCCCCTAAGATTACGAGCCAAGAACTATTTTTGGTGCCATATAGAACCTTTTTTTTTTAGAGTGTACTTTCACTTTAGAATGAGCACCAATTTGGGAGTAAATTGCTTGAATGGTGTGTTTAATATTATTCTTAATGAAAAACACAAAAACAGAACAGTACAATGACAAACTCGCTTAAATGGCCGCTTTTACATTTAGCTTTGAAACGCCGTATATTGTTATTATCGCTCAGTTCAGTTTTTAGTTGTAGCGTCTGTTCTCTAACTGAACTAAATTATTTGTATTACTATAAAACAATCAAAATGATATTGATACGACTGTTTATAATTTCATACAGCTATATCTATAACGAAAAAACATTTACAAGTCTTGACATCATATCTGGGAGATAAGTCAGTAAATTCGAGTAAAATCACAGCTT
The DNA here is from genome assembly GCF_949357685.1 of Gobio gobio. Taxonomy (NCBI): domain Eukaryota; kingdom Metazoa; phylum Chordata; class Actinopteri; order Cypriniformes; family Gobionidae; genus Gobio; species Gobio gobio. The sequence goes on from NC_137121.1 coordinate 3,793,097, forward strand.
ATCCCGTGCGAATGCGCCACGCAAAATTCAGATGTGCAATTTCTAAATCACACGAGGTCCCCAGATACAACTAATCCTGTGCGAATAGGGCTTTAAAGAGACTTTGGTGTTGTTTAACGATCTGCTTGGAAACAACGCCATCGTGACGCCAAACCCTTCGTGGAAGAAGAAAGCCGTCATGTTTATAACTGTGAACTAAACGCTGGATTTATGCTATGTGAATTATGTGAAGTCCACTGCGGAGACTCTTTAAGTCTTTTCCCGCCGTGTTTTCACTGTTTTGCGGTAGGGGGCGCTGTTACACACCTCACGGAAAAGTGTAGAGAATCTCCGGATCAAACCACAGGTGAAAAAGAAGCAGAAACAGCGTGTTTATGCACCTTGTGGTTTTTTTAAACATGATTTTCTTAGCTTTTTGTTCTAAATGTTGCTTGTTTTTTCATTAACCCTCTGGGGTTCTTCATTTATGGGTCACACACAGGACCTTCGGGTCAAAAATGATTAAGATAAAAAAGATTTGAGTAAAATCAATGAAATATATTTTTGTTCAATAATATTTTTTATTTTCTTTTTTGGTGTTTTGAGATAATTTTATGATTAATGATTAATATTTATGCAATAATTATGACAAATTTTTTCCCATTGAATATAATAAAAAAATTATATATTATATATAATTTTTTTTAAATTTTTATTAAAGCTGTATTTCATTTTAGAGTCAAGCCTAGGCCTCATGAAAGCAATTTGTTAAATGAGATCGGTGCCATCCGGTGGACACATTGAGCATTTTTATCACGCAATAGCACATTTTTATCACTATAGTGGATCTTGCGTTTTATAAAAAAATGTAAAAAATCGTAGCTTCATCGGAATGGACTTTATTGGTACTTTATTGGACTCTGAGTGTGACTATTATTTTTTACGACCACTTAGACTTTTCAAATCCTGTCCCCAATTTATTTGGGTGTTCATATACCAAGTACCAATAAAGTCACCAAGTTTCGGACCATTCCGATGAAGCTTACATTTAAAAAAAAACTAAATTCGGGTCAGAAATGACCGAAGACCCCCAGAGGGTTAAACTAGCATTTTCGCTCGCCTAAACATGACGCTAAACAAAACGGACTGTGATTGGTTGCTTTACATGTCAATCAAACGGCCTCTTTGCGGCCATTGGCCAATGAAAGCTGCGACGGAGACTAAACTGGACAAAACATGGGAAAAGTCTAGTTTTTGACTGATTTTACGCTGTCATTTCTATTTATATAAGATCTCAGCAAGGTTTAAGTTCGGTCAAAGGATTTCTGTGTCTTATCAAGTTATATCTGGACGGTATGAATAAAATACTGAGGCAACTACATTAATGTGGCATATAAATGTTTTATTCCGCGTGCTCGTCCAGCATTGGTGACAGTGTCAGGATGTCAAATCATTGCAGCACCAAAGTGACGTTTTAAAAGCCATTAGAGCGTTTCTGGACGCGCTTCAGTGCACATTCATGTTCAGTAAACAGCAGAGACTTCTGAGTCTGACACCGGGGCGTTATAGTGGCCAACTCACACTCTAAAACATGCTGGGTTAAAAACAACCCAAGTTGGGTTGAAAATGGACAAACCCAGCAATTAGGTTGTTTTAACCCAGCAATTGGGTTGTTTTTAGCAAACATTTAACCCAACCACTGGGTTAAAACAACCCATTTACTGAGTTAAAACAACACAATTGCTGGGTTTGTCCATTTTCAACCCAACTTGGGTTGTTTTTAACCCAGCATTTTTTTTAGAGTGTACACTAGTCTCCTGTTAAAGTTAGAATAATTTAAAGAAACTATTAAATAAATACATAAAACACAAATTAATAACATATATCATATATATAGAACTCTATAGAATTTGTATTATAGTCTTCTATTAAAGTAAGAATAGTCTTATTAAACATCTGAACTCGTTAATAAACAATCACACAAATAAATAAAATATGTAATATTTATTGACATCTAAAATATTAGTCTTCTAAATATCTATAATTGTTAAATAAATAAATAAAATACAGAAATAAATAGATAAATTATAAATATATTTATACACTCAAAAAAATGACTTGTTGAATTTACTCAAAAAATCAGCGTCAATTGGTTCCACGCAACTATATTGAGTAATTTTTACAAATAATAATTTAGTTATATGAACAAAAGAAAGTCAAGTAAAGCTGACAAAATGTCTTTAAGTAAATACAAACCATTTGAATTTGTTTCTGTTACCTAATATGTGCAGTTTACTTAATAATGTTATGTTAAATTTATAAAAGTTTGTTAGGTGAACACATTTATCGATTTAAGTTACCTTATTAAATTAACTACTTGCTCTACAAGTGTAAGTGGAAAACTATTAAATAACAGCAAGCATATTTTTTTAGAAACAAAATGCAAAAATAACTTCATTGAGGGCAGGAAGTCCATCCAATACATGAGTGTATGAGTGGCCTAAACACAGCCACTCTTCTGCATAATGGTAACCACAAAATTACACAAACTCCTCTAAATGCCCAACATAACTGCACAATACACTAACATAAACTGACAACATCTTTCCCTTTACTGAAACACATAAAATAACACTTTAATCCCTAGATTTACTCTCCTAATGCAGTCCCTTGCAAAGCATGCTGGGAACTACAGATCCACTGCCCAGTTTGTGTGTTTCACTCAGCAATGTTAAGTTGACCGAAAAAACACTTATTAAGTAAAGCTGACAATACTCATTTTTAGTGGAAACAACTCAGTAAATTTAAGTTGTTTTATGAGTTTTTTAAGTAATGTGAACAAGGATGATTTGAGTGCAACTAACAACAGTGAAAGTTGTAAAATGTCTAGAATTTTTGCATTAGTTTTCTATAATAGTCTTATAAAATATCTAAACTTTTTAAATAAACACACAAACAAATAAAACAAATATTTATAGAAATCTATAGAATTCTGCATTAGTCTTAAAAATATAAAAACTTTTTAAATAAATAAAATATATAGTATTTATAAAAAATCTATAGAATTTTGCATTAGTCTTCTAAAATAAGTCTTCTAAAAATCTAAATTTGTTAAATAAATAAAATACAGAAATAAATAAAGTATATAATATTTATAGAAATCTATAGATTTCTTACATATAGTCTTATAAAATATCTAAACGTGTTAAATAAATAAAAATACACAAATAAATAAATAAAATAGATAATATTTATAGAAATCCATAGAATCTTTGCATAATTTTTTTATTAATTATAATAGTTTAATAAAATATCTAAACTTGTAAAATAAATAATCACAAACAAATACATAAAAATATAATCTGTATAGACATCTATAGAATTTGTACATTAGTCTTAAAATATAGAAACTTTTTAAATAAATAAAATATATAATATTTATAGAAATTTATAGAATATTTGTATAATTTTTGTTATTAATTATAATAGTTTAATAAAATATCTAAATGTGTAAAATAAATAATCACACAAATAAATAAACATATATAATATATATGTATAGACATCTATAGCATTTTTACATTAGTCTTAAAAATATAAAAACTTTTAAAAATTAAATATGTAATAAAATATATAATATTTATAGAATCTTTGCATGAGTTTTCTATTAGAGTTATAATAGTCTTTTAAAATATCTAAACGTGTTAAATAACTAAAAATACACAAATAAATAAATGAAATAGATCATATTTATAGAAATCCATAGAATCTTTGCATAATTTTTTTATTAATTATAATAGTTTAATAAAATATCTAAACTTGTAAAATAAATAATCACACAAACAAATACATAAAAATATATAATATGTATAGACATCTATAGAATTTTTCCATTAGTCTTAAAATATAGAAACTTTTTAAATAATTAAAATATATAATATTTATAGAAATTTATAGAATATTTGCTTTTGTTTTCTATTAGAGTTATAATAGTCTTATAAAATATCTAAACGTGTTAAATAAATAAAAATACACAAATAAATAAACATATATAATATGTATAGAAATCTATAGAATTTTTA
>NC_137121.1:3802157-3812157 GCF_949357685.1 Gobio gobio
ATCCATCATCTATCTATCCATCCATCCATCCATCCAAGATTAACATATTTATGAATTAAATGATTATATATATATAATGTTATTAATAAATATTGTATTTTTAATATTTATTAAATATATATTCTTTTAAATTTTCGTGACTTTTTCTAGCCAGGTTTTCCATGACCATGGGAACTTTGACACATGATTTCAATTTAATAAATAGCATTTTAATATATATATATATATATATATATATATATATATATATATATATATATATATATATATATATATATATATATATATATATATATATATATATATATATATATATATATATATATATATATATATATATATATATATATATATATATATATATATATATATATATATATATATATATATATACACACATATATATAGGGCCTAGTAATTGTATTAAAACATACAAAGTATTTTTTCCTGAGATATAAATTAATTTTAGTATTACTGACATGCATTAAATTACATTATAGACGACACTTCGTAGTCTTATTGTGCCCAATGTATTGGTGCGTGTTATAATGAAGTAATATTTAGTGATTTTTTTTCTATCACAAAGTAACAAGTTTCCCAATCCAATTAATTAGTGATCAGTTTGTATCTCGTGTTATTGGATCTTAGTGCTGCATTTGATACTTATTTCTCTTTATATATGGAAAATGATGCATTAGTGGCATTGCATTGGCATGGTTTAAATCACTCTGATCTGATCTGATCTGATCTGTCCGCTATCACAGATGCCACACGATCACACGTTCAGGATGGAGTAAAATCCTTACATTACTATCCTACTACTGTTGACATGATGGATGTTTTGAACTGCTTTTCACATCAGTAACCGCTGAAACACTAAAGTGACTCCAGACCTGTGCATAATGCTCTCTGAATGAGTCTTCAGAGGAGAGGCTTTCAAAGAGAACACAAATGAAAGGAGGATGCGAAGAGCTCTCGCTTTGATTAAATAATCACCTTCATCTTCATATTCACCTCTATCCTTCTTCACAAACATCACCGCTCCATCCCTTTCCCAAACGAGCGATGGGGTGCAATTAAAATGACAGATTCCTCGAGCGCTTTACATCGAGACATCCTTCACTGCGGTTTAAAGAGGCAAGAGAAACAGGGGAAATAGATTTCTCTTCCATCGCTCTTGTGGTTACAGTAAGTAGACGTGGCAGGTTAAGTGTTTTCCTGCTGTTCAATACTTCAAAATCAACTTGGCTGCCATTGATTTTTGCAGCCCTCGAGTGGCTTCAGCACACAGAACAGGGTTTCTGTCCTTTCAGATGATAAACCTCAGTAACACAGAAAAGCAATTTCAGAAAAATGCACGCTTCAACTTTCTCGAAAACAAGACACCTACAGAAGCCACTGATTGATTTAAAGGTGCAGTAAGCAATTTCTGAGAAACGCTGTTGAAAGTGAATCCGCCAATCAGCAGTAAGGGGGCGTATACACGCATTGGGGGGGGGGGGGGGGGGGGGGTGCCTGTGCGATTCCTCGATTCAATTCAAATACTTGTTTTAAAAAAAAAAACTAAATTGCAATTTACCGTGTCGAGTAACCCACAAAATACCGGTACGAGAATCCATGAACTGCATTATTAGATGTTTAGTAAAGCTGCTTATATAGCATAGTGCTATTGTGGATTCACAAAGGCTGTAATGTACATAAAATGATTGTTTATTTTGTATTTTAAAGCTACACTGTGTAACTTTTTTAGTTTATTCTTAGCTAAAAACACTTAGTTCTTTCAAAAATATATGTGCTCATTAATGTATATTTACTTCTTTCAAGTAATAAAGTATTCTCGTAAGTTTATAATATGCCATTGTAAACACATACGGGTGAGGGTTTGAATGCGGGTCGCCATGTTGCCCCTCCATCTGGAAAGTACATTAGCCAAAGAGGGACATACCCGTGAATTCAAGCTTCACCTTTGGCATTTTAACACTCGATGGCACCGTGTCCAATGTGGACGAGGTCGAACTGGAAGCCATGTTAATCTTGGACTAAATAGGCCACCGTAGCAGTTAAAACGAGATTGGAATTGAGAGGAACAGAAACTAATATTCACTGGATGGTCATATACCTTTTCACCACTAGATGGGGGAAAATATCACACAGTGTAGCTTTAACAGTGTTGTTCTATAAAACCATATGATTACTTGCTTTTGATACTTTATTTGAACCAAAAATATTGCCTCGTTGTTATTACATGTATTTTAAGTCATTTTAACCCTCATCATTCCCACGGGTCATTTTCACCCGAAACAAAGTTTTTATTTTTTAATAAATGAATGGAGTGGCCAAAGTTCCATAGGAATGAATGGAATGTGAGGAAAACCTAAAATGCTCAAAATTCAAATAAAAAATGCTAAAACCTTACCAAACAATGAGTTTATAATGTTTACATGTGTATCTGAATGCATACTGGAGAGAAACTGACTTTAGGACCCAGCGGAGCAGCTCATTTGAGCTCCATATAGAGTGATAATAATGCGTTCACACCAGACGCAACTTGAGTTGAATAAATGGCGCTATTTGCGTGTATTTGGACGCTTGAACATTTTGAGTTTACTCGCTTCATTCATGCGTGAAATTCACTGCACAACAGATGTGAATTTGCCTCACGTGAGGAGCTTCTGCCAGTGGCTCATCTCGTTGAGAAATGGCTGACATGATTGTTTTAAAATATGGCGAATAAGCTCAATTTGCCGGCTTTAGCTAGCTTGTACATTTACATTTACATTTATGCATTTAGCAGACGCTTTTATCCAAATCAACTTACAACTCGGGGGTACAATAAGCGATTGGTCGTGAAGAGTCGAGTGAGCGTAACAAGTGCCTGAAATACTTAGTCCGTGTACATTTCTCAGTGTAGCACAGGCTAGAGTAGGGCGAAAAAGAGGAGGAGAAAGAGGAAAGGAAAGAATTTTTTTTTTAAGAGGTTAAGTGCTCATGGAAGAGATGAGTTTTTAGTTGACTTTTGAATGTTGTCAACGAATCAGCGTTTCGGATGGCGGTGGGAAGATCGTTCCACCAGCTGGGAACGTTGTATGAAAATGTTCTGGAAAGGGATTTTTTGCCTCTCTGTGAAGGTACCACAAGCCTTCGCTCCTTAGCTGAATGAAGGCTTCTGGCGGGGGTGTGGAGTCGTAGAATCGAGTCAAAAATATTTGAAGGGGAGATCAGGGATGTACCTAACTGGATGGTGAAGTCATGTTGCATAGTGGGACTGGCGGGGAAGATGAGGAACTCAGTCTTTGCCAGGTTGAGCTGTAGAGAGTGTTGTAGTCTCAATAGGGGGAATTCAGGGATTGGGACACTTTTTCCAAGTCATCTCAATGGCTATAAGTGTCCCAGTCACCCTGAAATCACCCGATGTAGAGCTCAAATTGAGTAAAGAGCGCTTTTTACAACTCACTAGACTGTCCGAACTCCTCACTCACTTTCTTCCAAGCAAGATCCTTTATATTCCTGTTTCTATAAAGTATGAAGATGTGTCGTACAGCTCCGGGTATCCACATATGATTGTGTCCTCATTGTTGTCACTACTAGAGCAAGCTCCTGATTGGTTAACGTGGCGCGAATATCCATCAAAGTTCAGATTTTTACATTTGTGCCACGTCATTTGCGCCATTCATGCCGCAGAATGTCTATTCACATTGACTTAAAGGGTTAGTTCAACCAAAAATGTAAATTCTGTCATTAATTCCTCACCCTCATGTCGTTCGACACCCGTCAGACCTCCGTTCATCTTCAGAACAGAAATGAAGATATTTTAGTGTAAATCTGATGCTCTGAAAGGCCTCCATTGGCTCAATGGCACGGTTCACTCTCGAGACCCTTAAAAGGCACTAAAGACGTCGTTACAAAGTCCATCTCACTACAGCGGCTCTACAATAACTTTATGAATCGGCGAGAATAGTTTTTGTGCGCAAAAAAACCCTAAATAACGACTTACATAGTGATGACGATTTCAAAACACGGCATCATGAAGCTTCGAAGCGTTATGAATCAGTGAGTCGATTCAGTGGTTTGAATCGCCAAATTTCAGCAGTTTGACACGCGATCCGAATCATGAATCGACTCAGTGATTCATAACGCTTCGAAGCTTCATGATGCCATGTTTTGAAATCGTCATCACTATATAAGTCGTTATTTAGGGGTTTTTTTGCGCACAAAAACTATTCTCGTCTTCATAAAGTTATTGTAGAGCCACTGTAGTGAGATGGACTTTGTAACTTTAGTCTATAGTGTCTTTTAAGGGTCTTGAGAGTGTAAAGTGCCATTGAGCCAATGGAGGCCTTTCAGAGCATCAGATTTACACTAAAATATCTTCAGTTGTGTCTGAAGATGAACGGAGGTCTGACGGGTGTCCAACCACATGAGGGTGAGGAATTAATGACAGAATTTTCATTTTTGGGTGAACTAACCCTTTAACATGTAAACCACACATAAAGCTTCATTCGCGTCTGGTGTGAACGCACCATTAGGCCATCTAATGGAAAGAGTCATTCACCGATTGAGATAAACAAAATATTTGAAGAATACTATACAAAATTATACTCATCTGATCTGGACCCAAACCAAGAAGATATAAACCAATTCCTCGATAACACCATTCTACCAAAACTCAACCCGGAACAAATGACCTTTCTCGAATTACCGATCACTGAAAACGAACTTCACTCCGCGCTGAAACACATGCAAAATAATAAAGCACCAGGACCGGATGGCTTCCCTGCTGAGTTCTACAAACATTTTTGGTCAACTTTATTCCCACTATTCAGTAGAACAATAACGGAAATAAAACAAAATGCTAAATTCCCATCCCACATGAATACAGCACTTATATCTCTCATTCCTAAACCTAACAAAGACCACACCCTCACATCTAACTACCGTCCTATTTCACTCATAAATGTCGACATAAAAATTATTAGCAAAGCATTATCCCATAGAATTGAAAAAATTATATCATATATCATCCATCCAGATCAGACCGGCTTTATAAAAGATAGACATGCATCCAACAATACCCGCAGATTATACAATTTAATGCATTACTCATCAGTACAACAGAAAGATACTCTCATTGCCACATTAGACGCAGAAAAAGCTTTTGATAGGGTCAACTGGAAATTTTTATTCACCACACTACAAAAATTTGGCTTTGGAGAGTCATTTATTAACTGGATCAAGATTTTATACACATCACCATCTGCCACAGTCACAACCAATGGACTAACATCACAAAGCTTCACACTCCACAGGGGGACGAGGCAGGGATGTCCACTCTCTCCATCTCTATTCACTATTTTTATTGAACCCCTAGCAGCAGCTATCCGCCAAAACCCAGCAATCAAAGGTATTGAAACACCACAACAAACACATAAAATCTCACTTTATGCAGATGATATTCTACTATTTATACAAGAACCTCTAGCATCTACTCAAGAAATAATTAAAACAATCCAGTCCTTTTCAAAAATCTCAGATTATGCAATAAATTGGAACAAATCATCCATCCTCCCTTTACATAAAACTAAATGGGATGTGGCACCCCACCAATCACCTATACCTATATGTCATGATCACATCACTTACTTAGGCATTAAGATTTCCTCCAGACTGTCAGAGTTGGTAACACTCAACTTCACACCACTGCTCAAAAAAATAGAAGATGACTTGCTTCGATGGCTTAACCTTCCAATCTCCATAATTGGCAGGATAGCAGCAATAAAGATGACAATTTTACCAAAAATCAATTACCTATTCTCAATGATTCCAACCCACCCCACACTCGCCTGGTTTAAATCACTAGACTCGATTATCACCCACTTCTACTGGAAAAATAAAACACCAAGGATAAAACTGACTACATTACAAAAAAACAAGGTTAAAGGAGGACTAGAAGCACCAAATTTTCATTACTACTCAATGGCTAACCAACTGCAATACATATACAAATGGATCCACCCCACCCAATCCGATATTATATGGCTAGATATAGAACAATCACTATGCAAAGAATTAAATATAGCTGACATACCATTCCTCACCAAATCAATCAAACAACACACATGTTTTAATGCTGTAACTATAGCTTCCACTCTGACAGCCTGGTGGAAATTTCACCAAATCACAAATTCTATACTAGCTCCATCTAACCTCACTCCACTGTGGAACAACCGTGACTTCATAAGCAATAAAAAAATACTGAATTTTCGCACATGGGCTGAAAAGGGCATCACCCACATTAACCATATTTTCAAGTTTAACACATTCACAACATTTCCGCAATTGGCCCAGGAGTTTGGCATCGGGAGCAATGAATTTTTAAAATACCTTCAACTCAAATCTTCTGTTCTGGCAAAAATAAATATCAGAGCCATAAATTTAGAACTTCCACCGGCAATATCAGACTTGGTTAACATTTCCTCTCCAAAGAAACTTCTCTCAAAAATATACAAAATCATTTCAAATCAACCACAGACCACATACTTACCAACAATAAAATGGGAAAATGATATTTCAATAGCTACTGATGCCAACTTCTGGACCCAAATCTGTAAAAACATTTATCACATGTCCAAAAATGCTAATCTTCAACTAATACAATACAAAACACTCCATAGAACACATTACACGGGCAATAGATTAGCTAAAATGGGTTTCACATCAGAAGTCTGCACACATTGCAATCAGAAAGCTACAGATACATACATACATGCAACCTGGCACTGCACTCCAATCAAACACTTTTGGGAAGAGGTCACACAATCACTATCTAATACAGTGGGATGCCGCATCCCACTATCGCCATCTCTTTGCTTGCTGGGGGACCTCACAATAATTTCTGATAAAAAAAATATAAACTCTAAAATGCTCCTCACAGCTCTAACCATCGCCAAGAAAACTATCTTCATGAACTGGAAAACACGTAACAAAATACACATTAACCACTGGAAAAACCTTATTACAGACTTCATTTCAATGGAATACACATCTCCCCCTTATAATTACACATCTGAAACCGACCTCTGCCATCCAACACTTTCTGACCTCTTACAACTATGAATCCCTTCTGTCCTCTCAACTCTGATTCCTTCCATCTTTTAATCAACCCACGGATATTACTGCATTTTTGTTATTATTGTCATCATTATCATTATTTTCATTACTGTTAGTGTTATGATTACTAGTATTATTTTTTATGGTTGTAATTGCTGTTGTTATTGTCATTCTTCTCGTCATTGTTATCACGAGTGCCATCATCATCACCATTATCATTATCATTATCATTATTATTATTATTATTATTATTATTATTATTATTATTATTATTATTATTATTGCTGTTTTGGAATTACTAACCTGGTTTTCATTGCTACCACTACTGCTGTAGCTAGATCAATTGATTATTTCCAATACCCCCCTAATCTTTTCATGTGTTTTTAATGCACCACAACGTAGAAGAGAGAGAAGGAAGAAGGAAAAAAAAAAAAAAAAAAAAAAAAGGTGTATGTGTATATACACTGAAAAACCTCATAAACACTCAGGCAGGAAAGACAGGAGAGAAGTGGTTTCCCTAGGACAGCATCTCTGTCCCAAGTTGAGACACTCTCACACTGTACCCCTTCTTTTAATGCACCATAGATACTACACACAACATACAAAAATAAATAAATAAAAAAAAATAAAAAAAAATAAAAAAAAGGTATAGGAGAAAATAGGGACTGAATAGATGTGGGGGGAGGGTTATCTTATATATTACCCTCCATTACTAATTTACTATCTAAAATTGATTTGTCTATGGAGTGGTGGCAATGGTAATCAATGGCAATCATTACATAGGAAAAAAGGGGAAGGAGAAGGAGACTAATACAATGAGGGCAGTATGATGGAGGTGGTGGTGGTGATGGCAATGAAGATGGTAATAAATAATTAATGGTTAATTTGCTTATGCATACACACACACTCACACCCACACACCTATACATTTACACATTTTCATTTCACTTCTGGACTTATGGAATTACTAGATTGTTTATTACTAGATTGTTTATTACTAGATTGTTTATTACTGCACTATTTTGGTCTATCTGTTGAAGGGGAGAAGAAAAAAAAAAAAAAAAAGAAAAAAAAGTGTGTATAAAGTCAGACTTGTGTATAAAGTCATAATTGAATTGTGAGATATAGTCAGAATTGCGTGTAAAAAGTCAGAATTGCGTGTATAAAGTCAGAATTGCGGGATAGTCAGATTTAAATTGTGTGAGTCAGATTTGAATTGTGTATATAAAGTCAGAATTGCGTGTATAAAGTAAGAATTGTGTATATAAAGTCAGAATTGTGTGTATAAAGTCAGAATTGTGTGATAGTCAGATTTAAATTGTGTGATAGTCAGATTTGAATTGTGTATATAAAGTCAGAATTGCGTGTACAAAGTCAGAATTGTGTGTATAAAGTCAGAATTGTGTGACAGTCAGATTTGAATTGTGTGTATAAAGTCAGAATTGTGTATATATATTCAGAATTGTGTATATAAAGTCAGAATTGCGTGTATAAAGTCAGAATTGTGTGTATAAAGTCAGAATTGTGTGATAGTCAGATTTGAACTGTGTATAAAGTCAGAATTGTGTGATAGTCAGATTTGAACTGTGTATAAAGTCAGAATTGTGTGATAGTCAGATTTGAACTGTGTATAAAGTCAGAATTGTGTGATAGTCGGATTTGAATTGTGTGATATAAAGTCAGAATTGTGTGATATACAGCCAGAATTGTGTGTATAAAGTCAGAATTATGTGTACAAAGTCAAAAAAAAAAAAAAAGAGAAAAAATGGAAAAGGGGAAAATGTTTTGCCTTTTTGACAATGACTTGTGTTTATAAATAGCCCCGTTCCTTTTTTTTTTTTGTTGTTGTTGTTTTTTTTTAGTTTTTTTAGTTTTTTGTTTTTTTTGTTCTGTTGTTTTCTGTTTAGTTATTCACTTTTGTATTTTGACTACATTTTGGTATGTGTATACTCTCTTTCCCCTACGAGAGTTTTGTATTTTGCTGTTTTTTGTCAAAAAAAAAAAAAAAAAAAAAAAAAAAAGGAAAGAGTCATGAAATATCGTGTTATATTAATATTTTTCCGCGAGAGGTCAGCAGAGACGCCCAAAATTACCCGATGTGAGACATTTTAAGCTGAATTAAAAGGGTTATGCATGAAATTGTGAGTTTGTTTTAATTGAAGTTGAAAGAATGTGAAGAATGTGCTTAAATTATTATTTATTTATTATGTATTGATAAAATCTAGTAATTTAAAGAAAAAAAAAAAATCGCCTTTAAAAAATCTCAAAATGAAATTTTCCGGACAAAAAGGTATAATTTTAGGGCTTCGGGTCATTTTGACCCGCGAGGGAAAGATTTGTTACACAGTGCGAGGGAAGGATGAAAATATAGAACAAATATCTGGTCAAAATAATCGACAGATTACTAGACTAAACGTTAGTGAGAGCCCTAATAGTGTGTTTGTGAATGTGTGGGCGGAGCTATCAAGGTAGGGGCGTGGCCTTTAGCTCAGGGGCGTGTTTTGTTTCTCAGAAATCGCTTACTGCACCTTTAATTCTTAAGTTTACGTTTGTTTTTTACATGTAATCTGATGTCCTTAATCCTTAAAAACACTCTTTACCAAAGTCAAAACAACAAACATTTTCCCAGGATCATATTCTCTCTATTCCCTCGATTCTCTGAAGGCCTGCTGGGAAAACACATCTCAACATACCGTATATATAAACGTCAGGGACTTTTCCATACAGCACAAGACAATAAAGCAACCGCAAAACACAACAGGGCACCTTTGATCCTCAATATATGTATGTGCATATAAGCAAGTTAAAGTTTAGTGCCTGGAAGGCAGAAAAGTTTCTGCCATCGATATTGAGTTTGAGAGAGATGATATGAGTCTGAGATGACACTGCGTTT
>NC_137121.1:3822157-3852157 GCF_949357685.1 Gobio gobio
CTGATGAAGCTGTGATTTTAAACATTTCCAAACAGAAGATTTTGCGGTCAGAAATGACCGAAGAGCACCAGAGGGTTTAAAGCTCCACCGTGTGGAATGAGAGGCCATTTTGGAGTCTCTCTGAGGCGGACGCGTCCCGCTCAGGTCTGTTTTTGGCCTGATTGTTCCTCCTGAATGAACCTAATCCATCTAATCTATTCGGTCTGTCAGCCGGCTCTCCACCGGCCGCTGAAGCCCGACTCCTGTTCCAAACCATTTCCTCTGAACGCCGCTTTCCCCAAACTTCCCCACGTCTGCACTTCTGCTCTCCGATGGGGACGCTGTGATTGACACACAGATTTTCACAGCGTTGGCGGAGCTCAGAGCCACGCGACAGAGGAAAAGCCAATTAAACCATTTTTGCCTCGTACTTTCCAAAAGGTCATTTGATTATGTAATAAGTTTGAACTTTTTTAGTGAGTGGCGTGAATGACGCAATATGAAAACGGTCTATTGCACAATAATACGCCGAGATAAAGAGACTGCTTTCTGTTAACTCTAATGAGGCAGAACTTTAGAATTATGAACTATTAGGTTACAGTATATATGAATTTATAAATATGATGAGTGTTTTAATGAATGGTTAATTTTGTAATCGAGTGTTTGGCATTGAAATGGATATGACAATGTTGGATCTTGCTGTTACTGTTATTGCTGCATATATATATTTGAACACTTCTGTAGCTCAAACAATAGAGCGTGGCAATAGCAACAATGCCAAGGTTGTGGGTCTGATTCACAGGGAATCCATGACCTGATCAAATGTGTCCCTTGAATGCAATGAAAGTTGCTTTTATGCCAAATGTAAATGTAGAATGTCTCTAGCATTTGCAGTTAGCCCCTGCCAGTAGATGTCTTGACTAAATATATATTTACATTTTTCCTGTTACAGGATTGTGTTCTGGTGCCATCAGTGAATTGAAAGCAAGATGTTATCTCCAGAATGGCGAGTCTGTGAGCAAAGACAGCATTTAATGCTAACAGATATCATCTCCAACAGATGCTAACAGATATCATCTCCAACAGATGCTAACAGATATCATCTCCAACAGATGCTAACAGATATCATCTCCAACAGATGCTAACAGATATCATCTCCAACAGATGCTAACAGATATCATCTCCAACAGATGCTAACAGATATCATCTCCAACAGATGCTAACAGATATCATCTCCAACAGATGCTAACAGATAACATCTCCAACAGATGCTAACAGATATCATCTCCAACAGATGCTAACAGATATCATCTCCAACAGATGCTAACAGATATCATCTCCAACAGATGCTAACAGATATCATCTCCAACAGATGCTAACAGATATCATCTCCAACAGATGCTAACAGATATCATCTCCAACAGATGCTAACAGATATCATCTCCAACAGATGCTAACAGATATCATCTCCAACAGATGCTAACAGATATCATCTCCAGGAATTACAGATGTCCTTGGTTAGCGATTCAGCAAAACACACATCGGCTACTGAAAGTGTAAACCATCAGAGCTTATTTTCTAAGCAAGTAATTATATTTCTATTTTTTAACCAAGAAATACATTAACCCTTTTTAATTAAAAATTTTTTTTTTAAATTATCTGGTGCTCTTCGGTCATTTCTGAACGGAAAATGTTCTGTTTTGAAATGTTAAAAATCACAGCTTCATCCGAATGATATGAAACTTGGTGACTTTTCTAGCATTAGGGATGTAAACACCAAAAAATTGTGGTCATGATTCGAGCATGCTAATTCGTCGTAAAAAAAAAAAAAAAAGTATCGTTCATTGTCTTCGGTCATAAATGACTGACCATAGGAAATTAATGGGAAATCTGCAAAAACACAAAAATTCTCTGAATATTTGTGTACAATCTACAAATCGGCCACGATGCTGAAAAAAAGTACACAGTGAAGCGGTGACACTTTAAAACATCAGGAGTGTGATATTGACACATCCACTCACACACACACACACACACACACACACACACACACACACACACACACACACACACACACACACACACACACACACACACACACACACACACACACACACACACACACACACACACACACACACACACACACACACACACACACACACACACACACACACACACACACACACACAATAAGCATAAGGTATGTGAACACAAAAAAATTGGGGTCATGATTCAAGCATGCTAATTGGTCGTTAAAAAAAATACTCCCACTTGTGCTCTTCGGTCAAAAATGACCACCATAGGAAATTAATGGGAAATCTGCAAAAGCACAAATTCACAGAAAAAAATCTATATTTCTAACAACAACAAAAAATCTAAAACTTTATAATAAATAGTCTTTGAGATTTTTTAAAAATATATTCAAATCCATAAAAAAATCATTAAATGTGTTCAAAACAGAACTAGGGAATTCTCCACAGAGACCTATAGTGGTTACACACATGGTTGCATGATTTCTTAAATAATTCCAGAAGAGGACGCTAATCTGCCTTAAAAAAAAGGATTTTGAAGGCCTAGTCTCGTTGCTGCCTCATACATATAATTTTTTTCACTCAATTATGTCGTAATAACAAGATGTTATGTCGTTAAAACGACATATTTTCTCGTAATAACGAGATGTTATGTCGTTTTAACGTCATATTTTCTCGTAAATAACGAGATCTTATGTCATTAAAATGACAATTTTCTCGTAATAACAAGATCTTATGTCGTTAAAACGGCATATTTTTCTCGTTAAAACGACATATATTTTCTCCTAAATGAGTGTTGTTTTGCAGAAATCATTTCTTTAAAGTGAATTTCGTTTTCTATAAATTGTATTTAGGTTTCATAAACGAATTGCCTGTATATTTAATACATAAGAAGCAAAATAAGAACGCGGGGAATGGATTGACGTGCGTAACGAACCCACTGGCCTGTTTCCGCGGCCTTTGAGTAAGGCTGAGCGTCTTTCTTTTGAACACATTACTTGAATGTCTTAATTACAGTAGGCCTATAGATAGTTATGATATTTGTGGCTACACGTGGTCCGTCATTACTAGGTTAAAGCTACGCGCTAATCATTAGTGATCCATTGCACCTGTTACCCATTGCTGTTAAGAACTGTAGGCTACATCACTAAATTACAATAATTTCGTGCTATGGGCACTGCCACTGATACAGGCGGAGGATGAGCCTATTTTACTGCTTTTCAAACAAGTGTGACAAAGGCATAGGCTGAATAAATTCTCTAATGTGGATACAGACATATATACACACATCACTATACAACACATGCCCTTATTAGGAGAAAATATATGTTGTTTAAACGAGAAAAATATGTAGTTTTAACGACATAAGATCTCGTTATTATGAGAAAATTATGTCGTTTTTACAACATAAGATCTCGTTATTACGAGAAAAGATGTTGTTTTAACGACATAAGATCTCGTTATTAGGACATAATTGAGTGAAAAAAATAATATGTATGTGGCAGCAATGCGTCACCGTACTATTTTAACCTGAAATACTGCAATAATTAATAAAAAAAATATATAAATAATTTTCAATGGCAAAAATAGACCATAATTATTGCATAAATATTAAAAAAATCCCATCAAATCATCTCAAAATACAAAATTAAAAAGAAAAAATATTATTGAAGAAATATAAATTGCATTGGTTTTACTGGGGTGGAGGAAGTTGAATTTTTAGGTGTCGGGAAGACAACCAATGCAACCCCTAAACAAAGAGCCCCAGAGGGTTAAAACATCGGCCTTCCTCATCTGGCTCCACTGGAAGTGTGTGAGGTGAACACTACGTCATGCACTTTTCCACAGCAAAAAAAAAGACACCACTTCAGATTGTAAAAACACACCTGCTGGCCAACTTTCCATAAAAAGTGTAATGTATATAGTTCGTTTTGACAGGTTTACTTATATAAAAACGGTTTACGTTCTACTTGTTGACAGGAAGCTGCTGTAATGCCGACCGCTGAGCATTTGTCTGGGAATCTCTTTGGCCAGGATCCGACGGATGCAGTTCACACAGAGTAATCGAGGGACGGGATTGAGCAAAAGTAGCAGAATGCCTCAAACAGGGTCAAAAGTCTGCGAGTTCAACAGGATGGGAGTCTGTGAATGAGGGAGAGGGAGTTGTGTCATGATGGTTTTGGGCTGCTGGTTTGAGCGTTTACGGTCATTACGCCTGACATGAGTAAATATAAGACTTCAGGGTTCTGTGCTGATGTGTGTCCGATATTAAAGTGCCCCATTATGCTTTTTCGGATATTACCTTTCATGTAGTGTGTGATAGAGCTGTTTCTGAATGTAAACGGCCTGCAAAGTTTTAAAGATCGAAGTGCAGGATAAATGGAGTAGCATAAATGCATAATGCCAGCCAAAGGTCTTCATTGGCTGCCCGCGAACAATGACATCAGATATGCTAATTCTACGTGGCATTGATTCAACAAGGTGCTGAAAGCATTCTTTAGAAATGTTGGCCCATATTGATAGGAGAGCATCTTGCAGTTGATGGAGATTTGTGGGATGCACATCCAGGGCACGAAGCTCCCGTTCCACCACATCCCAAAGATGCTCTATTGGGTTGAGATCTGGTGACTGTGGGGGCCATTTTAGTTCAGTGAACTCATTGTCATGTTCAAGAAACCATTTTGAAATGATTGGAGCTTTGTGACGGTGCATTATCCTGCTGGAAGTAGCCATCAGAGGATGGGGACATGGTGCTCATAAAGGGATGGACATGGTCAGAAACAATGCTCAGGTAGGCCGTGGCATTTAAACCATGCCCAATTGGCACTAAGGGGCCTAAAGTGTGCCAAGAAAACATCCCCCACACCATTACACCACCACCACCGGCCTGCACAGTGGTAACAAGGCATGATGGATCCATGTTCTCATTCTGTTTACGCCAAATTCTGACTCTACCATCTGAATGTCTCAACAGAAATCCAGACTCATCAGACCAGGCAACATTTTTCCAGTCTTCAACTGTCTAATTTTGGTGAGCTTGTGCAAATTGTAGCCTCTTTTTCCTATTTGTAGTGGAGATGAGTGTTACCCGGTGGGGTCTTCTGCTGTTGTAGCCCATCCGCCTCAAGGTTGTGCGTGTTGTGGATTCAGTGTGGAGTTCAGGAGATTGTCTTGACCAGGACCACACCCCTAAATGCATTGAAGCAACTGCCATGTGATTGGTTGATTAGATAATTGCATTAATTAGAAATTGAACAGGTGTTCCTAATAATCCTTTAGGTTAGTGTATAACGCCTATGAAATATGAATATGAATAACGCCTGGATAAAAAGAGTTGAATTAAATTGGTTGCCCTATTTTTTTAAACACTATTTAAAACTTCTTTCTTGGGTTAAATTCTGTATATGCTAGAATCCTTAATTTATATTCACCTGTTGTGTATCGAGTATCATAAAATAACATTCGGACGTTAACATTTCAATTATAAAAGAAATGACCACTATAATCAGTAGATGGCGGAAGAGGAACACTTATCGGCTCATTAGCCATTTTTCTCTTCTTTAACAAATTTTTATAGATCATCAAATCACTATTATAACATTAAAATATCTATTTTTGTTACTTTATTTGTACTGAAGTGTTAAATATATAGGTTAATTGTAGGGAAAATCACAAAGTCTCATGAAAAACAAAAACTGCTTTGTTTGTTATGATGAGGGGATTTGTAGATGATGGGAAGATTCGTGTAAAACGTAAACTTTCATTCATTCAGCGTTTAGAGCCTATAAAGCTTGTTTTGATCGATATGGATTCTCATTCCTGGTAAATTAAACCTATGACTGGTCATTATTTTCAACAGAAATGCCCGTGATTGGCTACAACACTCAACGCTGTAAAATCATGCACTCACATGACCCAAATAAAATAACCAGATCACTCAAAAAACACATTAACGTTATCTCTTCTGTATCTCTCCCAAGAATAAAATGCTACTGTAAAGCCTAGTCGAAGTCGATGCACATATTGTGTTAATATTAACCAAAAATTGCTGCAAATATAATTGCTGCACTGGGTCATCTGACCAATCACAACTAAATTAGGAACCTTTAAGATAGCATAAATAATGGACCTGAGCAAACTAAATGTTAATGTTAGAGTAACTAACAAGTCTATTGCTCATTGTCTGTTAAAGCATTAACCATCCTATACAATGAGACCTTAATGTAAAGTGTTTAAACTATAAAAGCCCAAGATCTACCCATATAGTGAACATCTTTCAATGAACTGTTCCGTTTCACTGCGAATAAGCCTCAAGATCGAAGGTTCATATCGCTTCACTTCAGCTCTGATAAACGCCTTTGAGACAGTTTCAAGTTTTCATGACTCCCATCTGAAGATGTGGGAGTTTAAAAGAGGCCAAGCAGATAAAATGTTCTGGCCTGAACTGTAAAAAAGCAGCTCTGGTATCACTCATGAGCTCCTGCCAAACGTCTCCGCCGCTTTAAAGTCGCTCTAGTTAAGATTTCAAAGAAATTAAGCACCCTTGAGAGTGACAGAAGCAGAAGCAAAGAGCAGAAATCACAATATATCCGCGCCAGCTTGCATAATGCCGTGTCTTTTATGCCTGAACGCGGATGTGTTTTTAGACAAAATAAATAAGAAATGCCACAATAAGCAGGTCTTAAAGGCCCATTTGCCATGTCTCTTGACAAGCACGTGCATCCCCGGTGAAAGATGAAAGCGGCGTTCGTATTAAAGTGAAGGAGAAACTCTATACATCTGTTGTGACTGAGCCATCGTGAATAGAAGAGGAGTTTTTACATAATTACTGAAACACCGAGGCGTGTCTGCTAAGCACCCGCGGAGTCAGAGATTAACTCCAGGAACATGTGATTTAGGATAGACTATATCAGTTCCCTTCGGTGTCGAAGAATCATTACCGGCGCGTCTTTGTCAGAGCTGACTGTGGCGTCATCGCATTTAAAACGCTTAGCCGTAGACGAAGCTGTGGCAAACTCTGCGAAACTGGCACTGAAGAGATCAAAGACCACGGGAACATCACGCAGGGCAGCGTTTCCGCCAATGAGGATCAAAGACGGAATTCATTCGAGTCCATCTGCAGAGAAGAGCTGAACGGCATCTGCAATATCCCATAACACCAGATAGACATGTGCGCAAACATTCAAAATGCACGGATGCTGAAATGAACATCAGTCATGGGCGTCACTAGGCCCTTTTAAACTTCAGCCCAGCCCCCTAAAAAATGTGTGATTAACCTTTATAACATATGAAACTGGCGGTCGGCTTCGGCTTCGTCCCATTTTTTAATCAGCGTGTTCTTCAATCTGCAGCGGCGTCGAACGCACGTCAGAAGTAGAGGTATGTGTGTGTGTCGATCTGAGCCTCATTGGTCTGTCGCCGCTCGTTAATCTCAACATATTTGAGAAAACCAATCAAATCAGAGTAGGCGGGCTTTATGTTCACAGAAGCTGCTGAGGATTAGCACGAATTTTAGCAGCGCGACTCGACGTCAAGTAGCTAAACTAAACGTTTCATTTTTGACAGCTGCTTCTTTAAGTCAGAAATGTTAAACAAATGACAAAACTATTCAGGCAAATGAATAAACTTTTGTCTAATTTCGCCATTTTGAATTGAAATAGGCCTATGTCATTTAACAAACAAGAAATATTAACAAAGCCGTTTTCTTCAGATTAGGCATAAGATTAATAGTAATAAATGTGTGCATATTGTAAATTCATATAATTCCATGTGTAACTCTCAGTAAATGAAAAAACTTCGCTTTTTTCAGCCTGTATTGGGCATAAGATTAGTAATGAATGTGTGCATATTGTGAATGAATTTAATACATTTAGCTTTCCTGTTAGCTTTCAGTAAATTAACATGTTTATGAAAATGATTCATAAAACATATAAATATCAGTTAAACATATGTTTACGGTCTTCCCTGACAAAAATGGGAAAACTTTATCAGTCATATCTGCCCACTGACATGGTTTTCAAGCTGTTGTTATCAAATTTTTTGGCGTTCAGAACATCTTAAAATACACATACACTCACCTAAAGGATTATTAGGAACACCTGTTCAATTTCTCATTAATGCAATTATCTAATCAACCAATCACATGGCAGTTGCTTCAATGCATTTAGGGGTGTGGTCCTGGTCAAGACAATCTCCTGAACTCCACACTGAATGTCAGAATGGGAAACATTTTGAGCGTGGCATGGTTGTTGGTGCCAGACGGGCCGGTCTGAGTATTTCACAATCTGCTCAGTTACTGGGATTTTCACACACAACCATTTCTAGGGTTTACAAAGAATGGTGTGAAAAGGGAAAAACATCCAGTATGCGGCAGTCCTGTGGGAGAAAATGCCTTGTTGATGCTAGAGGTCAGAGGAGAATGGGCCGACTGATTCAAGCTGATAGAAGAGCAACTTTGACTGAAATAACCACTCGTTACAACCGAGATATGCAGCAAAGCATTTGTGAAGCCACAACACACACAACCTTGAGGCGGATGGGCTACAACAGCAGAAGACCCCACCGGGTACCACTCATCTCCACTACAAATAGGAAAAAGAGGCGACAATTTGCACAAGCTCATCAAAATTGGACAGTTGAAGACTGGAAAAATGTTGCCTGGTCTGATGAGTCTGGATTTCTGTTGAGACATTCAGATGGTCGAGTCAGAATTTGGCGTAAACAGAATGAGAACATGGATCCATCATGCCTTGTTACCACTGTGCAGGCTGGTGGTGGTGGTGTAATGGTGTGGGGGATGTTTTCTTGGCACACTTTAGGCCCCTTAGTGCCAAATGGGCATCGTTTAAACGCCACGGCCTACCTGAGCATTGTTTCTGACCATGTCCATCCCTTTATGAGCACCATGTCCCCATCCTCTGATGGCTACTTCCAGCAGGATAATGCACCGTCACAAAGCTCCAATCATTTCAAATTGGTTTCTTGAACATGACAATGAGTTCCCTGTACTAAAATGGCCCCCACAGTCACCAGATCTCAACCCAATAGAGCATCTTTGGGATGTGGTGGAACGGGAGCTTCGTGCCCTGGATGTGCATCCCACAAATCTCCATCAACTGCAAGATGCTCTCCTATCAATATGGGCCAACATTTCTAAAGAATGCTTTCAGCACCTTGTTGAATCAATGCCACGTAGAATTAAGGCAGTTCTGAAGGCGAAAGGGGGTTAAACACAGTATTAGTATGTGTTCCTAATAATCCTTTAGGTGAGTGTAGATTATAAAAATAAAAATGATTATGGTGGAGTAAATGGTTGGGGAGACACAGGGAGCAAAGATTTTGTTCTGCAAAGAGAGTTTGAGGTAAATCAATAATATTACAATGTGCTGCTGTTGTGGCTGATCAAGCAAATGTTTTGTGCTTTGTTTCTGTTTGATATAAGTGTACATATATCTATTAAAATACTTATATTATGGTCTATAACTCCTCCCCGAGCCTCCCGCTGCCCTGTATCTTGCTCTCTCATTGGCTGTGGGTCATCGCAGATGTATTTTTCAGTCAGAACTCATTTCACACAGCAGGAGTTTGAATCGCCGACAGGTCCGGATATTTAGCATGCCAAATATCTCACGGGCGTCGGCGACTAATCAGTGATTCTCTCTGATCGCGTCTTTGATCATTCACACTGCGTGACTGTCACTCACGTGCACGAGCACCGATTTGCCTATGATTTCGGGCATTTGTCGGCAATTTCGCGAAACCTGTCGGCGAGTCAAAATCGGGGCTAAAATCGGGCAGTGTTAACTAGGCTTTACCAGCCGTCCCGTTGCAAGGGCTGTGCCAAGTGTGCGACCGCACAGGGCCTTGCGGAAAAGAAAAGTGACAGCTGACTTGATGATGTAAAGTCAATAGTTAAAGTTCATGTTTTTGTCCTCCAAAATATTATAATAGTTAAAAAACATAGCAAAAAGGTGTCTCGTGATGCTGTATTATTCTGCTTGTTTATTATGCAGTAACTTACAATATTTCTCTGTGTGTGTGGCAATATTCATACGCATGTCAGTCAGCGGGCATCGCACGTCAAGTTCACAGAGCTTTATTCACAGTCCATTCAAATTCAGATTTTGGCCGCCTCTGAAATGGGTCAAACCATAGATATTACCTAAGGAGTTCAAGTAGCCTATGCTAAAAATCCACGCTCATTTGATATGCATTTATTGCATGGATGGAGAAAGCACGGACGCCTGCATTTCATCTGACGTACGCACAAAAGGTTTTTTATTTAACACTATAAAGTTAAATAAGCGTAGCCTAACGATTACTCACCTTTGGGAGCATCAGTGAGAGCAATGGCAGAACCAGTAAAGCCTACTCTATCTCTAGACGTTTTTAAATCTGAAAACTGCAAAAAGCAATAAAAATTGTCATTCATAATTTAGAACATAAGTTAAACGTCAAAATGTGCGCAATGTGCAGTTCAGTTACACAGTTTAACTTCTTGAACCTAATGTTGTTAAACTGAATATAAACATTTTTAAATATCCTTATTCTTAAATATCCACATAAACAACAAATTGTTCGTTACTATAGCAACAGTAGACCCCCATTAATATACCCCCGGGCCTCGCAACCCCCTTAGGACGGGACTGACCTCCTCACTCACTTTCTTCCAAGCAAAATCCTTTTATTCCTGTTTCTATAAAGTATGAAGATGTATCGACAGCTCCGGGTATCCACATATGATTGTGTCCTCATTGTTGTCACTACTAGAGCAAGCTCCTGATTGGTTAACGCGGCGCAAATATCCGCCAAAGTTCAAATTTTTCAACTTGCATGATTCGAGCGAATGAAGCGAGTAAACTCAAAATGTTCAAGCGTCCAACTACACGCAAATATCATGATTTATTCACTTCATTTGTGTCTGGTTTGAATGCACAGTCAGTCGTTGATGAAGTGTCCTAAGGGTCACACTTCAATCCAGATTTTTTTTTTTGACAGTGCAGTCGTTCTATTAAAGCATGACAAGAAAGAGTTGCTAGTTTAACGATGGAAAAAATGTTCAGCGTGCCCGGCACAGGGGCCACAATTGTTGTCCCTCGTCTCTTAAAGGGGTCATGAACGGGGTTTTTTATTTGTTTATACTTTTGTCTGAGGTCAACTTATGACGTTGGCGTGGTTTTTACATTCAGAAACATCATAATGAATCAGTAATAGGCTGTTTTCTGCCCTGGTTTTGAGGCTCTCTGAGAAACGCTGGGTTTTGATGGGTGTGCCGCACTGAAGACTTGGAAGTAAACGCCCACGGCTATGATTGGATAAGATTTGCATATTTAATGAGCTTCAAGCTCGCAAAATGTCTTTATCAAACAAACACAATGATTCATCTCTCATCCACCCGCGATTGATTGGAATGTTATTTCTGTATAATTTCGCCCGATCATCAGTGAATATAACGCGAACCGGCGTACACACACACACACACACACGCAAGAAATGAATGTTATTTCACTACAGCTCGTCTGAAAAGCACAGCTCCGGGACGTTGGGCTTTGCGAGCTGGCGTTACAAGTCCGAGTCTGATCCCGAATTAACTAATAACAGCTTCTCCAGCCTGTGAGCGCGTGTTAAGGTGTGTAATCAATAGATATCAAACGATCTGTAACAATGCAATACTAACACATATAAACACATGTGTTAGTCACATCAGTGTGTTGCAGCGTTCCTGTCGGATCCAGAAGCACAGCATTGTGTTTTAATCTCAGTATGTCTGCAGATCCAGTCTCCACCTGTGTCTTGTTTACAAACGAATCCGCGGTGAAATGAAGGAACAAACAAGCAATGTCTTACACACGTGAGCTGGAACCGCATGTTTATTGCTCGCCCCGTTTAGCTCCACGAGTCGGTGGGCGGAGCTTGAGGCGTTGTTTCAGTGGTCGACATATTCTGAGATCTCGCGTTTTCTGGGCCTGGTGTTAATAAAAGCTTTCCTTTGACTAACAAGGACGTTTTCAGCTCTGAAAATCACAGGATATTCTTATATCACGATGAACTTTTATATATCAAAGGCTCAAGGGAAAGTTGATTTCTCAATTCATCACCCCTTTAAAGGGATAGTTCACCCAAAAACGAAAATGTGATGTTTTTCTGCTTACCCCCAGGGTGTGTTTGTTTCTTCAGTAGAACACAAATGAAGATTTTTAACTCCCACCGCTGCCGTCTGTCAGTCGTATAATGCATGTGAATGGGGTCCAATTCTATTAGAGTAAAAAAACATGCACAGACAATTTCAAATTAAACCCTGCGGCTCGTGACGACACATTGATGTCTTAAGACACGAAACGATCGCTTTCTGAGAGAAACCCAACAGTATTTATGCTATTATTTCACCTCATATCAGACGAATGTCATCAGCTCTCCAGACCGCCATAACTTCCTGTGAGTCAGGTCAAAATACCGGCGCGGTCATAGATATATACATAGATGCCTCATTAGTGCCTGCGCGGATCGGTCGAATGAGGAATCTATGTATATATATCTATGACCGCGCCGGTATTTTGACCTTATTAGCAGGAAGTTATGGCGGTCTGGAGAGCTGATGACATTTTTTGCCCTGAAGAAACTTTTGTTTTTGGGTGAACTATCCCTTTAATGAGTAATGGGTGTGTTCTGGGCGTAACGTGCAATAAACCAATCAGAGTCTCATCTCTTGCGCTGAAAGATTGAACGCTTCTCCAGAGAGGAATCCTTTTATTTTAATATTTAAAAATGTTTGTGCACTGCCAACAAACTGTTGATCATCTGTCCATCATCGTATAAGCCCCGCCCTGATGATTTGATTGGTCCAAGCATTGTTTCTCCACAACGGATCAAGTCCAGACCGAACTTCCCGACATCAGATGTTGTGGGCGGGGCTAAGTTCGGCTAGCTAAAAGGAATAATTCATCCAAAAATGAAAATAGTGTCATCTACTCACCTTCGCCACACTCTGACCCGTATTATTTTATTTATTTTCAAACGAGAGAATAAAAAACCATAAAGATCTCATGCAAGTGTATTACTTAACTATATACCTCAGTGGTGCCTTTATCTGTGATGTAGCGGTTGCGAAAATACTCATAAGGCAACGCAACGCTTTATCGTATTCAAACAAAACTTGGTACATGACCTAAGGCAACATGCAGCTTTTCGGCACAGCGCCACCAACTGGTCCAGAGATTCGAAAAATGGCTATTTTTGCTTAACTTCTGAACCGTAAAACCGTAAAGGTTTCTTGTTAGATCAAGGATGTCATGCCGAGTCGTCTGATATACAATTTTACCATATCGGCCATTTTGTCTGTCGGCCATTTTGAATTATGTGCTAAAATGCTGTATTTTATGAACACATGAATGGATTTTTTTGAAACTCGGCATGGGTCATCAGCACGATGCCCTGAAGGAGCCTGAGAATTTTCGAAACAGCGCCACCTAGTGGATACATTTTTTTTCAAATGCTTATAACTTTGGGTGGGCTATGGCTCGAGCTATGGTTTGTGCAGTGTTGTAATTTAGCGCTTAAAAAAACGTTAGCTGATGTCTTCAAAACCGCTAGTCCGATTGAGACGAAACCAGCATCAGAAGTTCGAAAACATAGGTCGACTAAACGCTAATGCTAAACGCTAATGCTAAACGCTAATGCCCAAATGTCAAAATGTTGATAGTAAGGGGGAGTAAAATCCAATCAAAGTCAGGTGTCAGTCATTTTATATGTGTTTTTTCATGTAAATGTCTATAACTCCAAAACGAAACAAGATATTTTCACCAAAATTGACACACACATGTATGGGCTCACTCCGAGGACACATAAAAAAAATGGTAGGATTGTGCCTCTTGGTGGCGCTATAATAGAACAAAACATGAAATTTCCATAGACTACAATGCATTTTTCAGCCTTTTTGCCTAAAATCATCGCAAAATGTGTTTAATTGCTCATTGCTGCAGTTGAGGCATGTCTTGTCTTCTTTTTTGCGCTTGGCTCCGATAATGGCAGCTTGCAGCTATATTTTTATTTATTTTCAAATGAGAGAATAAAAAAACATAAAGATCTCATAAAAGTGTATTACTGAAACTGATGTTACTTAACTATAAACCTCAGTGGTGTCTTTATCTGTGATGTGACACACCTGGCTTGACATTGATGATCATTTTGTCTTGTTTTCCAGTATAAAACATTCTTAATGTTTCCCACCCAAACTAAGTTCAGATAACTTGTAATATATCGCACAAGTCAAAACATGAACTATGGTGTGTTTTAGTTCTTAACCATATAAATCACCATTCACTTTCCTTATATGGGCAATAGAGCTTGACATCTTATTTCCTGTTTCACAGAAGAGAGAGAGTTTGAAACTGCATGAGGGTGAATAAACGATGACGGCGCGTTCATCTCTTCGGCGAAGAGCAGAGTTTGAGCAAGAGAATTCAAAGGTGGTGAAAGGTCAAAATCTTGAGAAAATCTTTGTCGTCTTCACCTCGAGAAACTTCTCAAACACATTGTGAAATTCAATGCATTTCAGGGCTGTATTCTACAGCTCAGTGTGAGCGGATCACATTGCAGATCTTCATGTTTAGCTCTCAAATAATCCCAGGCATCACGCATGATCAAATGCTAACAGCAGACGGCCACTTTAGGCTCTGAATCTAAATAATGTGTTCCTGTGTGTTTTGGCCGGGACATAAACAGAGGTGGGAGTCTGATGAGAAACCAGCGTCCGGCGGTGAGATTAAGGCTCCCCGTGTACATCCAATTTGTGAATCGACGTTGTTTCTTTCATGGCCTGCTTTCAGACACGTGGAAATGAACATGTGCATCTCACTCTTTCACTCTCAAATCAAAGCGGTTGAACTCAAATAACCCGCTGGAGGATTGTACTTTTTATTATTATTCTTCTGAGACAAAATGTAAACAGTCTGAAATCATTAGAGCTTTAAAGCTACATCCACCAAGCTCGGCTCGGACCTTCAGACTGTTCTGACTCGGGTTGCTGTGTATTTTCTAACTGATCCGACTTACGGTTTACGTTAAACGGACGTTCGAAATTACGAAAAGTCCCATTGACTTTCATTGAGGGGGGTCAAAACTTTTGCACAATCAGACTTTAAGCTGTCTATCACTAGCTAAGCTTAATGACTATCCTAGGACAATATGCTAAAACATGCTAGCAACATGATAATTCATACTAACATCATGGTAAAACGTTAGAAAAATGTTACATCATGTCAGCAATGTGCTAAAACATGCTAGCAACATGATAATTCAGGTTATCAATGTGTTAAAACATGCAAGCAACATCCTAAAAAGCTAACAACATGCCAATTCAAGCTAAAACATGCTTGAATCATGATAATTCACGCAACCAAATCATAAAAAAGGCTAACAACATGTTAATTAATGCCAGCTATGTGTTAAAACATGCTAAAAATATGTTAATTAATGCCTACAACATGCTTTAAAATGCTAGCAACATGTTAACAACGTCCTATAAATGCTATCAACGTGTTAAAACATGCTTGCAAAATGCTAAAACATGTTAGCAACATGATAATTCATACTAACATCATGGTAAAACGTTAGAAAAATGTTACATCATGTCAGCAATGTGCTAAAACATGCTAGCAACATGATAATTAAGGTTATCAATGTGTTAAAACATGCAAGCAACATCCTAAAAAGCCAACAACATGCCAATTCATGCTAAAACATGCTAGAATCATGATAATTCACGCAACCAAATCATAAAAAATGCTAACAACATGTTAATTAATGCCAGCTATGTGTTAAAACATGCTAAAAATATGTTAATTAATGCCTACAACATGCTTTAAAATGCTAGCAACATGTTAACAACGTCCTATAAATGCTATCAACGTGTTAAAACATGCTTGCAAAATGCTAAAACATGCTAGCAACATGATAATTCATACTAACATCATGGTAAAACGTTAGAAAAATGTTACATCATGTCAGCAATGTGCTAAAACATGCTAGCAACATGATAATTAAGGTTATCAATGTGTTAAAACATGCAAGCAACATCCTAAAAAGCTAACAACATGCCAATTCATGCTCAAACATGCTTGAATCATGATAATTCACGCAACCAAATCATAAAAAATGCTAACAACATGTTAATTAATGCCAGCTATGTGTTAAAACATGCTAAAAATATGTTAATTAATGCCTACAACATGCTTTAAAATGCTAGCAACATGTTAACAACGTCCTATAAATGCTATCAACGTGTTAAAACATGCTTGCAAAATGCTAAAACATGTTAGCAGTGTGTTAAAACATGTTTGCAAAATTATAATTCATTCTGGCAACATCTTAAAAATGCTAGCAACATGTAATAAAGGCCTGCAACATGATAAAACATGCTAGCAATGTGTTAAGTATGCTAACAACATGATAATTCATGTTATCAACATCTTAACACATACTAACAACATGCTAATTAATGCTAAAATATGCCAGCAAATATCCTTAAAGCTTCGTGCTATAAATATGCTGGCAACATCCTAAAAAAGGCTATCAACATGGTAAACAATGCTAGCAAAATGTTAATTCATGCTAAAATATCCTAGCAAAATCTTAAAAACAACATGCTAATTCATGCAATCAACATGTTAAAATATGCTTGCATCATGCCAATTCATGTTAACAACATGACAATGTGCTAAAACATTTTAGCAGTGTGTTAAATCATGCTAGCAACATCTTAAAAATTCTAGCAACATGTTAATACATGCCTGCAACATGATAAAACATGCTAGCAATGTGCTAAGAATGCGAACAAAATGCCAATTAATGTTATCAACATGTTAAAACATACTAGCAATATGCTAATTAATGCTAAAATATGCCAGAAAATATCATAAAAGCCTCATGCTATCAATATGCTTGCAACATCCCAAAAAATGCTATCAACATGGTAAACAATGCTAGCAAAATGTTAATTAATCCTAAAATATCATAGCAACATTCTAAAAGCAACATGCTAATTCATGCTAACATCATGGTAAAACGTTAGAAAAATGCTAAATCATGTCAGCAATGTGGTAAAACATGATATCAACATGTTAATTCATGCTAGCAATGTGATAAAACATGTTAGCAGGGTGTTAAATCATGCTAGCAACATCTTAAAAATGCTAGCAACATGTTAATAAATGCCTGCAACATGATAAAACATGCTAGCAATGTGCTAAGGATGCGAACAAAATGAAAATGAATGTTATCAACATGTTAAAACATACTAGCAATATGCTAATTAATGCTAAAATATGTCAGAAAATATCCTAAAAGCCTCATGCTATCAATATGCTTGCAAAATCCCCAAAAATGCTATCAACATGGTAAACAATGCTAGCAAAATGTTAATTAATGCTAAAATATCATAGCAACATCCTAAAAGCAACATGCTAATTCATGCAATCAACATGTTTAAACATGCAAGCATCATGCTAACTCAGGTTAACAACATGCTAATTCATGCTAACATCATGGTAAAACATTAGAAAAATGCTAAATCATGTCAGCAATGTGGTAAAACATGATATCAACATGTTAATTAATGCTAGCAATGTGCTAAAACATGTTAGCAGTGTGTTAAAACATGCTATCAACATGTTAAAACGTTAACAAAACATGCTAATTCATGCTAGCAACATCTTTAAAATGTTAGCAACATGTTAATAAATGCCTGCAACACGACAAAACAAGCTAGTCATGTCTTAAGAATGCTAACAACATGTTAATTCATGTTATCAACATGTTAAAACATACTAGCAATATGCTAATTCATGCTAACAACATGGTAAAACGTTAGAAAAATGCTAAATCATGTCAGCAATGTGGTTAAAGATGATAGCAACATGTTTTTTTTTGATAGCAACATGTTAATTCATGCTAG
This sequence comes from Gobio gobio, assembly GCF_949357685.1. NCBI lineage: Eukaryota > Metazoa > Chordata > Actinopteri > Cypriniformes > Gobionidae > Gobio > Gobio gobio. The sequence continues at coordinate 3,840,119 of NC_137121.1, forward strand.
CAATTTGATAAAACATGCTACCAACATGCTACTATAATTATCTAGTTATTATAATTATTAGCGTGTTGCGATGACCGCTGATATGTGCAGTCACAAACAGCATGATATCTTACATGGTCTGCATTAATGTTGTATAATGAACCGGATTTAACATAATTGTATTTTAAGCCTAATAAACTGCACCATAGTCAACAGAAACACTAACATCAAGACCGTAAACCGTTCGTAAAGACTTCACACACTCTCACGGTCGTGATGACGTCATCTTAGCATTCTGTATCACATTCGGTATTATGAATATATGCAATTTATCACCTTCAAGACCACACACACGTTTCTCTGTACATCCAGCAGGACAGAACAGTGAAGAGATGAAAGAGTACAAACCTTATAACATGCTGCCAAACTGAATGTGAATGAGAGAGAGAGAGAGAGAGAGAGAGAGAGAGAGAGAGAGAGAGAGAGAGAGAGAGAGAGAGAGAGAGAGAGAGAGAGAGAGAGAGAGAGAGAGAGAGAGAGAGAGAGAAGTGCTGCAGGCTGGAGGAGTTACAGCAGATGTGCTGAGACCCTGATCCGTCCATCAGAGAAACGCCAGCTAAAATACAGTCAGCCACTTCTGTCAATAGCTGTGCTTCCATTCAAAGTTACGAATTTAACATGTGCGCAAAATTTGAATATTGCATAAAAAATTTGTGAATAGACCCTTTTTGCACCAATGTCACAATTACGTTATGGCGTTAGCTGGAGGCCACTGCCCGGTTGCATAAAGCACCTTAAGTGTAATTTTCCCTTAAAGGTAGGGTAGGTAAGATTTGGTTAAAAAACATTTTTTCCAAATTTGTTTACTTTCTTTATATATCAATACATAATTAAAATGTAAGTACTCTGAAAAAGAAAGTATGAAAATTGAGTGCCTGTAGACCTCTCACGACTGTTTTAAAGACAGCTCATTATTTCCATTCACTACACCTTCTCCCTTCTGGTCTCTTTCCAAAGCCACGCCCCCAAAACACATGAACACGCCCACCGCGATCAGCTAAAGGTGCATTATTAACCTGAGGCGAGCGGAGAAGAAGTGCATGTAGTGACATCATGTCAGAATCACATGTAATAAAAAATCTAACTTTATCATTATGAATATAAATAAATAAGATGTCTTTTAGTACTCACTCTCAAGCTAGAATGCAGATACTGGTAAAGTTCAAAATACACACACAACACAGTGTCTACGACACACACAGATCCAAGATACAAACATTGGTAGAGTATATAAAAACAAACCAAGGGCCGAAATAAACGTGCAGGTAAAGTTCCCGGTGAACATGGTAGAAGAGTTTAGACAGAGGGTAGCAGCTAAAGCTAACTTAGTTCTAAAAAAAGTTCCTGGATGCGGTGTACTAGCTTTTACACATGCATTTTGTTATCTAAAGTTACATTTTGCAAAATTCAACACGACATCGATCAACTTGAGCGAAGCATTTTGAGTATTTATCATCTCTACTAATGGTTCGCTAAGTGTATAACATTGTAACTTTATGCTAAGTAATGTTATGTTAGCTATATTAGGCAGCTACGTGTGCTAGCGAGACATGCTTCATGAAAACATAAACCAAAAAAATGTATAATCAAAATGAAAGATTACCTGTCCAGCAGAAATACAGCCTCTTGAACTCCTCAAATCAAACGGGTGCGCCAGGGTTGCCAGGTTTTCATAACAAAATCCGCCCAATTGCTACTCAAAACTAGCCCAAAACAAGCGCAATCGTGTTTCTCCGGTAAAAATCGCGTTTGGGGGGTAAAATATGTGTCTGTTTGGTAGGGCTGCCTGCTAAAATTCGCAAATCCCGGGGCAAAATATCACATAATTGGGGTCGCTTCAACCCGCGGACATGAAAAACAGCCGCAGCAACAGTGTTGAAGTAGCCCTTGGCAACACTGGGGCGCATGTGGGCGGATCCTGGAGCAAAAGCGGCGGTTGCCATGGTAGCGAGAGAGAGTGACAGGAGCCCAAGCCAATCACTTGATTCGGCCCGAACGAAAATAATGAGCGGTGTTTATTGCAGATTTAAAAGTCTAGAGTCACTCGATTTTTATACTCTCTTTCTCAGAGTACTTACATTTTAATTATGTATTGACATATAAAGACAGTTTAAACAAATTTGGACAAAAGTGTTTTAGATCATTCTTACCTACACCACCTTTAAGTTCGCCCTTATGTTTCCCTTAAACGTAAGGGTTTTGCAGAAAAAAACCCTTAAGTGTTACTTTAAGTGAAACGTCACAAACACTTAGAATTCCCCTTACATGAAAAAATACTATAGTATATTATAGTAAATTTACAGTAAAATTGCTCTAGTAAATACTATAGAGTTTTTGAACCATACTATAGTAAGTATGCTACAGTAAATTGTAGTAAATTATAGTATTTACTACACTTTGTTAATTTACTGTAATATATTTAATATAGTACGGTTCAGAAACACTATAGTATTTACTAGAGTAATTTTACTATAATATACTAAAGTATTTTTTCATGTGGGTGCTGTTTTTTCACTTAAGTAATCCTTTAAAAAGTGTTAAGCGTTGCATAAAACCCCTTAACGGTCATTTCCCTAAGTATAACTTAAGGTTTGGAAATCGTAACCTTAAGAGTAAAGGTCCTTTCACACTGGAAGCGATTTTGACACGCGAATCATTCGCGCGATGGTTTTATTTTTAGATCAGCTGTTTGTGTAACGAGTGCTTCCACACTGAACGCGAATGTGCTGCGGCGAAAAAACAACGTTTATTTTTTCCGTTTCTTTGTCGATTTTTTTTAACACTCGCAGTGACAGAAAAGGCTTAAACCAATCACATACAAGGAAACAGAGGTCACGAAATGTCCAGTTGATGTCACTTCTCTTCGGTCTTTTAATGAAAATGAAAAGCTCGTCTCCACTGGATGATGAAGTGTCCGTGTTTTCTCAGCTGTCGCCGCAAATGTTTTGGGATGTTGGAGCTCTGAAAAGTCGCAAACTCGCGTTGCGGCTGATGTGAATGGTTTTGACGGGAACTATTCGCACATGAAATATTCGCTTTTTCCGCTTCGCTTTTTCGTTACGCGTCCGGTGTGAAAGGGCCTTAACGCGGACAAAAATAAGACGACATGGCTGAATTTATGGAACCAGCTGAAGATCATTATGTGCCAAGAAGAATTTTTAGGGATAGGGAGAACCCTTTGGACCATCTTAGCGATGAATTTTTTTTGCAAGAATACACCGATTTGACCATCACACATCGCAACCACTGTGACACTGAACACTTGCAGTCATACACATTTCTGAATGAGATGAAGAAAAACTCACATAATTAAAGAAGTCGTTTGACGTTATAACAAGTCATTAATGTCTTTTAACTTATAGAACGAAGCTATAGATTGTGAATTTAAACATGTCTCGTTTACCAGCAGCAAAAGTCAGGATGACTAGCCGAGGTGAGGCTGTTCCTGGCGGGATCTCACAACATTTTTAAATAGGCGCTATCTTTACAAATAAACCACAGATTTGAGCTTTAAACAACTACATTCTCGACTGAACAACTCTTAAAACTATATTTCGTGACACAATAACAGTAGTATTTTTCAATTTCGCGGCCGCACACAACTACTTTGAAAAGCGCAAAAGGGCGTGCATCAGTTTCTCTTCAGACGCTTGCTTTATACGTGTGTCCATCTCGCTTTGGGCGCGCGAATGCATTCAAAGTTCAAGCGTCAAACTAGACGCGAATTTGACGCTATATTCATGTTTGGTGTGAACGCAGCATTAGTGTTAGTGTTTTGCGTATCTATGGCAAATGAGAATTCATATTGATCAAAACAAGTTTTATACAGTCTCTAAACGCTGAATGAATTTTAGTGCAAGTTTACGTTTTACACAAATCTTCCCATCATCTACAAATCCTCTCATTATAACAAACAAAGCAGAAGTTTTTGTTTTTCATGAGACTTTGTGATTTTTTCTACAATTAGCCTATATATTTAACACTTCAGTACAAATACAATTTGATGATTTATAAAAATTCATTAAAAACGAGAGAAAAAATGTCTAATGAGCCAATAAGTATTCCTCTTCCGCCATCTACTGGTTATAGTGGTCATTTCTTTTATAATTGAAATGTTAACGTCTGAATGTTATTTTATGATACTCGATACACAACAGGTGAATATAAATGAATGATTCTAGCATATACAGAATTTAACCCAAGAAAGAAGTTTTAAATAGTGTTCATTATTCATAGGCGTTATACGTTATTCCTTGAATGGGCTACTTCATAGAAACGCTTTCGACAGAAAGATCTCAGAGAGACTGAAAACTGTTGAAATATGACGATAGCATCTGGATATAGGAGCTGTTGCAGTGCTGCTCACATTATCTAACCACAGATAGAGTCTAATGATCTATTATATAACAATAAACATCAACTATAACGTGCTTCATAAATTATCACATCTATTAATATTTCTGAAAGGTCAACTAATGCCATAAAATCTCAAAATATGCAGTAATTTTATCAATTTGCCAGCGAGTGTGCGTTTACACTGAAGTCTCGCAGCAATTATGACAATTTTTTATGTAAAAATCAAACTAACATTATAAGTGTACCACAGGAAACAAAACAATGCAGTTTATGACCCTTTTAAGTCTTATTTTCTGAAAATAAGAATCAAAATGAAGCGAGTTTATGCTTAAAGCAAGAACAAATATCTGCCAATGGTTTGTTTTTCTGACTCCACTGGCACACATTTGTTCTCGTTTTAAGCATAAACTCACTTCATTTTGATAAACTTTTGAGGAAACGAGACGTAATATCCTCAGTCATTCTGCCTCTCCTGTAAGTGTATCTTGATTTAAAGGGGTGGTTCCGTGGTTTTTTCTAGGCTTGGTTGTTTTTATGGGGCGTAGTATAACATGTCTTAATACGTTTTTTTTTTTAAACGCCGTATTTTTCTTCTATTTTACCTTTATTCCACACCTCTGTCTCCACTGTCCTTTGAACTAGAGCCCTGCACGGGCCGTGTTTTTTTTAATCCTCCCTATTACACATTAGTTGTTAAAATAGGTCAGTTTTTTTTTTATGTCAAAGTAGTTATATTTCGTTTTGTTTCTTTATTAAGTTAATTTAGACAAATGTTTGAAGCATTTTGTTGCTTGTTAAATTAAAGTTTTTGTTCTTTAAAGTGATGACCAAGCGGCCAGCGGCTGACAGAGAGTTAACCCAACGCTTTAGCCTCTCAAATCAACACTTGACTTGTCTTGCTTATAAAATCCATATAAAACACTTAAAGCATGGTTTAAACGTTTAGCCTCTATCACCACCATCACAGTAAAAAGGCATTTTTGTCAAGATGAGGCAGGCAGATCGCAACGGCGCACACAAACGAAACGAGCTACACAATCTAAATAATAATTTTAAAAAAAACATTCAGGTTGTCTTGCCTTACACCTCTCCGCGAAATGAATATAAATCCGATCTTCAACTCCCGTGCTATATGCACATTTAACGGAGTTCATGTCAACGAAAGCAACCGATATGAGCATTTTATACATCAGCTCATTTCAACATCAAAGACGCATTATGAGAACGAGCGACCTAAACACTGGGAAGAGCCTTTAGTCTCATTAGTTTTAATGAAGATGGTTGTGTTTTTGAGCTTATTTTCAGTTTCACTTGTGGCCGTTTGCGTGTTGGCTTGCTTTACTCATTTGTGGATGTGTGTATCATATGCCGTCCTCTAAACACTGAGCCGGGCTTGACAATTGTGGACTCGCGATATCATGTTCTCATGTTGTTTCCATCAGCGCAGCACATCTCATTGTTTCTTTTAATTATTGAATGTCTAAAATATTAAATGAAGGAGAAGCCTAAAAAGGGCCGAAGCCCAGCCCGCGTTTGAGGTATGACGGGAAAATTGGCCCGAAGCCCGGCCCTAGGGGCGTAAAAAAGTCGGGGCCCGTCGGGGTCGGGCAGAAATGCAGGACTCTACTTTGAATGGCTCGTTTGCTTCCTGCTTCAGTGAAGCCCATCCCTCCGAAAAACGCAATGGTCTTAGATTGGTTAGATGGCCAAATGTAGTTTGTAGTTCTGCAACAGCTCTCTCTCTTTCGTAATGACGGCGACGTGGCCTCGCCCACTTTGTTGCGTGTTCGCGGGGGCAGTGTTTATGTTAATAGCAGGTGTTTATAATGTCACCAACCCGGGAAGAAGCTCATTGTAGTCCAAACCGGACGTTTTTGTAGGCAATAAACTGCCATAACTTTAAAAGACAATATCTCAGTTTGCATTGAACTTTCAGCGCTGTAACTTTGCAGAAACAACTTTACACACTAACTAAAGTTAAAAAAGTGAAATCGCATGCAACCACCCCTTTAAGAATGATTCGATATTTGTGCTGGAAAACATGTTTTTTGAAGTGCAGGAACAAGCGTCCTTCATTTTCCATTCCGGCTGGACGGGGGATTACGCAAGACATGGAGGAGGACGGAGAAACTCGGCATGTAAAGGTGCAAGGGATGCGAAACATGCAGAAACAGAGCAGAATCATCATCTCATGACGACCGATCACAGCTTTTCTTGAGGAGAGAACTGAATAAATACACACTGCATGTGTCTCATACACCCCAAGCACCTCAGGGGGTCAAACCCTTATGCAGAAACACATTTGCTGGAAACAAACCCTCCAGCTCTGAAAGCCTCTGTCAGTGTTCGGAGGAAGCGTCTGTGCCGCAGGGGAGAAAAGGCTGAGATTTAACAAGACAAAAAGATAAGAAGAGCGATCAAACTTTAAAGACACTTTAGCTTCATTTCTCCACAGGACGCCTGAAGCCGACTGCTGCCTTCAGCTCCTCTCTGGAAGTCCGTAATTATGATGTGAAGCGCGCTCAAGTGAATTTTGTTGGAAGTAAGCGGATGCATCAGTCTGTGTTTTTCACCGAGGCCCGCTTCACGTGTTAGAAGCGCATGTTTATTCAGCAACACTTTACCAAACCCTCATTAATGCTCTAATGCCGCCGGAGAGAATTATGGGAAATGTAGTTTTGTTGCACAAGCTTGTCGGCTCAATGCGAATAATGATTTGAATTGTTTTCCTGAAAAAATAAATAAATATCTAAACATTCTTAAATCAAGATACTTGAGACGCTAGCAATGTGCTAAAACATGCTAACAAGATGGTAATTCATGCCAGCCTAAAACATGATAGCAACGTGTGAAAACACTATCAACTTGCTAATTCATGCTATCAAAATCTTAAAACATGTTAGCAACATTCTAATTAATTCTAAAACAGGCTAACAATGTGTTAAACATGTATAACAATGTGCTAATTCATGCTAGCAAATCATGCTAATTAATACTATCAACATGTTAAAACAATTTGATAAACATGCTAACAACGTACTAATTCAGGTTAGCAAAACATGCTAATTCATGCTATCAAAATGCTAAAACATGTTATAACATTTTAAAACATGATAACAACTTGCTAATTAATGTTAAAAACATACTAGCAAAACACCCTAACATTTATTCCAAACATGCTAATTAATGTTAAAACATGCCGATTCATGTTAAAACATGTTAAAACATGCAAACAATGTGTTGAAACATGCTAACAAAATGCTAATTAATGCTATCAACATGTTAAAACATACTAAGATGTTAATTAATGCTATCAACATGCTAATTCATGTAAACAACATGTTAAAACATGCAAACAAAATGCTAATTAATGCTATCAACATGTTAAAAAATGCTACCAACATGCAGTGATGCCAGTAACGCGTTACTCTAATTTGACCACTTTTTCCAGTAACGAGTAATCTAACGCGTTACTATTTCCAAACCAGTAATCAGATTAAAGTAACTTATCCAAGTCACTGTGAGTTACTTTTTTTTTGTCATTTTCCTTAGTAAAAATATATATTTTTGCTTTCTTGTTTAGTCTCAGCAGGGTTTTTCCTGCATAGAGGAGAATTACGAGGCGGCCGCTCCGTCTGTCGACAAAACTCAAGACAGGCAGTCACTTGCTCAGATTAGGCATGTCGTGATAATTAAATAATCATCAGAAATATATAATGTCACATTATCCTTCAGCAATCATTATTAGTATATTATTATTTGCTAGTAGCCTACAAAGTCATCTAAAGCCATTCCATAGATGAATGTCTTTCCTCCGCTGTAGCTGTCCATCATTCTCCGTTCAGCATTCAAACTGCGCGTCGCGTTCGGTTCCAGTCAGTCAGCAGCACGTTAAAGCTCACTCCAATATGATATATTCCCGTTATAATACTTTATATGTTGATAAAATAATTTATCTTCCTGGAGTTTATCTTGCGGTTTCTGAAAGATGTTGTGCTCGCTACTCAGGTGACAACACAAGGACTATTAATTAGCATCACACGCACATTAACCGGAATTTAAAACTGTGAAGAAACAAATAATCAGTGAATGTTTGGACCGATATAGGATACATAGTAGACTAGGATTTGTGGGCTCAACACTCATCTTCTCTTTATGCCGTGAACTCTTCAATGTGCACTCGCGCTGCACTGCGCCCTCTGACTCCATGTTGTTTAAGCGCATCATTCTGCACCCGGGATGCCCATAAGCGCTTTGTTGCCGCTCTGTTTTGAAGCGTTTCATATATTTTGATAGTTTTGTGCACTTAAAGATTATTAAAAAATATATTGTTCTCACGGATCGATCATATATTTGTCCCTTTACAGAGCTGCACATTACGTTTACAATAAAATATAAATCTTGTAATTTTATATTATTTGTGTAGGCCCATATAATTATTTACATTCATATATAAATATAAATTAAAAATTAAATATAAATTGTTTTTCATAAATGTATTTAATAAAAACAAAGTAATTTGTACCTTTTCATTAACATGTTTAGGGTTTTATGTTTAGTGTTTTATGTTTAGTGTAGTGTAACATGTTTTATGTTTAGTGTTGGCAAAAACGGTTGTCATTTTTATGTTGAGGCTGCAGAGGTGTTGTCGGCAACTGATGAATGTAACTAATAAAGTAACTAGTAATCTAACTTAGTTACTTTTAAAATCAAGTAATCTGTAAAGTAACTTAGTTACTTTTAAAATCAAGTAATCTGTAAAGTAACTAAGTTACTTTTTCAAAGTAACTGTGGCAACACTGCCAACATGTTAGCAAATGTGTTAAGATGCTAACAAGATGTTAATTCATGTCAACAACATGATAAAACATCATAGAAACATGTTAAACATGCTAGCAATATATTAAATAATGTTAAGAATGTTGTACAACATGCTAGCAAAATTCTAAATCATGCTATCTATGTGCTAAAACATGATAGCAACATGCTAATTCATGATAACAACATGTTAAAAGATGCTACCAACATTCTAACAACGTGTTAAAACATACTAAGATGTTAATTAATGCTATCAACATGCTAATTCATGTTAACAACATGTTAAAACATGCAAACAAAATGCTAATTAATGCTATCAACATGTAAAAAATGTTAACATGTTAATTCATGCTATTTGCATGGTAAATCATGCTATCGTCATGTTAAAACACGCTAGCAAATGTGTTAAAAATGCAAACAATGTGATAATTAATGCTAGCTAATTCATGCTATCAACATGTTAAAACAATGTGGTAAACATGCTAACAACGTGCAAATTCATGATAACAACATGTTAAAACTTACTAACAAAATGCTAATTCATGCTATAAAAATGCTAAAACATGCCAGCCAAATGCTAAAACATGTTATGAAAATGTTGAAACATGATAACAACTTTCTAATTAATGATAAAAAACATACTAGCAAAACACCCTAAAAATGTTACCAAACATGCTAATTGATGCTATCAACATGTTAAAACATGCTAATTCATGTTTAAAAGTGCTAAAACATGCAAACAATGTGTTGAAACATGTTAATGAAATGCAAATTAATGCTATCAACATGTTAAAACAATGCTAAAACATGCAAACGATGTGTTGAAACATGTTGACAAAATGCTAATTCATGCTATCAACATGCTAATTCATGTAAACAACATGTTAAAACATGCTAACAAAATGCTAATTAATGCTATCAATATGTAAAAAAAAAATTAACATGTTAATTCATGCTATCTGCATGGTAAATAGCAATGTGTTAAAATATGCTTACAAGATGTTAATTAATGCCAACAACATGATAAAACGTTCTAGAAACATGTTAAACATCCTAGCAGTATGCTAATTAATGCTAACAACATTGTAAAACATGTTATCAGCATGTTAAAACAATGCTAGCAACATGTTAAATAATGCTAAGAATGTTGTACAACATGCTAGCAAAATTCGAAATCATGCTATCGATGTGTTAAAACATGATAGCAACATGCTAATTCATGATAGCAACATGTTAAAATATGCTATCAACATGCTAACAATGTATACTAATACGATGTTAATTAATGCTATCAACATGCTAATTCATGTAAACAACATGTTAAAACATGCAAACAAAATGCTAATTAATGCTATCAACATGTAAAAAAATGTTAACATGTTAATTCATGCTATCTGCATGGTAAATCATGCTATCGTCATGTTAAAACACGCTAGCAAATGTGATAAAAATGCAAACAATGTGATAATTCATGCTAGCTAATTCATGCTATCAACATGTTAAAACAATGTGGTAAACATGCTAACAACGTGCAAATTCATGATAACAACATGTTAAAACTTGCTAACAAAATGCTAATTCATGCTATAAAAATGCTAAAACATGCCAGCCAATTACTAAAACATGTTATCAAAATGTTAAAACATGATAACGACTTGCTAATTAATGCTAAAAACATACCAGCAAAACACCCTAAAAATGTTTCCAAACATGCTAATTAATGCTATCAACATGTTAAAACATGCCAATTCATGTTTAAAAATGCTAAAACATGCAAACAATGTGTTGAAACATGTTAGCAAAATGCTAATTAATGCTATCAACATTTTAAAACATGCTAAAACATGCAAACAATGTGTTGAAACATGTTAACAAAATGCTAATTAATGCTATCAACATGCTAATTCATATAAACAAAATGTTAAAACATACTAACAAAATGCTAATTAATGCTATCAACATGTAAAAAAATGTTAACATGTTAATTCATGCTATCTGCATGGTAAATAGCAATGTGGTAAAATATGCTTACAAGATGTTAATTAATGCCAACAACATGATAAAACATCCTAGAAACATGTTAAAAATGCTAGCAGTATGCTAATTAATGCTAACAACTTTGTAAAACATGTTATCAGCATGTTAAAACATGCTAGCAACATGTTAAATCATGCTAAGAATGTTGTACAACATGCTAGCAAAATTCGAAATCATGCTATCGATGTATTAAAACATGATAGCAACATGCTAATCATGATAGCAACATGTTAAAATATGCTATCAACATGCTAACAATGTGTTAAAATATACTAATACGATGTTAATTAATGCTATCAACATGCTAATTCATGTAAACAACATGTTAAAACATGCAAACAAAATGCTAATTAATGCTATCAACATGTAAAAAAATGTTAACATGTTAATTCATGCTATCTGCATGGTAAATCATGCTATCAATATGTTAAAAAATGCTACCAACATGTTAGAAATGTGTTAAAATATGCTAACAAGATGCTAATTAATGCCAACAACATGATAAAACATCCTAGAAACATGTTAAACATGCTAGAAGTATGCTAATTAATGCTAACAACTTAAAACTGTTAAAACATGCTTAGAATGTTGTACAACATGCTAGCAAAATTCTAAATCATGCTATCAATGTGCTAAAACATGATAGCAACATGCTAATTCATGCTATCAACATGTTAAAAGATGTTATCAACATGTTAAAATATGCTATCAACATGCTAACAATGTGTTAAAATATACTAATACGATGTTAATTAATGCCTACAACATGCTTAAAAATGCTAACAACAT
>NC_137121.1:3862157-3869657 GCF_949357685.1 Gobio gobio
AAATATGTGTAGCCCCAACTCATAAAAAACAAATTCAAAATGAATTTAATGAAATGTAATTGACCGTTCACAAAGACCCGCCCCCTTTACTGTTCCCTTTAGTCACATCCCTTTAGTTACTGTTGCTATGTCCAACAAGCCATGGCGCTCTCACACCACACACACGTTCTCACGTAGAGAAAATACATCGCGGAGCAAAGAGGACACTGACAACACGCCGACAGACAGGACTGAGCAAGTTACTTTTGATATAAAACAAAGTCTCAACTTTGAAATTGTCATTTTTGAAAGAAATGTAAACAATAAATAGCGTTTTGTGTCTCTTTAATGTGTGGTGATCGCTGTAGCGCCTCAAGCTGCTCGTGAACCCATTATCTCTTCCTTATAGTTCATTGATAAGCGCGAAATAAACATCAACACACCGTTTTTCCAAGTTCAAGTCCACCAACGTTAAGCTACTAACTCTCCTGACTGCTTTGTCGGACAAAACGGCAGATTCGGCGATGTGATTGGTCAGATCGCCTGTCAATCAAACTCGCGGCGAAGGGTGAATTGAGTTGGTCCAACTCAATTTGATCAAATACAGTTTAAATGATATTTATACATTTATAACATTACTTTTTTATACTTGTCAAACTTAAATTAAAACATTTCATTGTATAAAAAATAAAAATTAATTATAAGCAGTTTCATTCACCATCATTCACATTGTATATAATGAACATATAAGAAAAGGGGTGTCACTCCTGACATTAGTATTGATCAGTGAGCGCCCACAACCTAAGCACAGGCGCCACACTGAAAAAAATTATTCGTTGAATTTACTAAAAGAATTTACTAAAAAAATGTATCGTAAGTGGTCGCAATCAATTTATTTTATCTCAATTTAAACAAAAACACATGCAATTCCCATAAAACCAATTCTTTTTTTTTTTATTAAAATCAAAAAACTAAATTTAAATTATTTAAACGAGCACAAATGAATTATGCTTAATTTAATCGGGCCATAATCATTTTTTTCAGGGCACTCTATTAAAAAACAAAACAAAAACATTACAGAAATTCCTCTAAATGTCCAACATTACGGAACATTAAACACTAACATTAACTAACAACATCTTTCCCTTTACAGAAAAACACATAACATAACACTTTAATCCCTAAATTTACTCTCCTAATGCAGTCCCTTGCAAAGCATGCTGGGAACTACAGATCCACTGCCCAGTTAGTTATGTCAACACAAATATTTCATGTAGTTTTAACACAACTTAATTAAGTTAACTTCAGTTTTAAATATATCAGGTTGATGATTGAACACAATTAAATTAAGTTGTGACAAAATTAGTAAACTGAACAGAATTTAAATGCGTCATATCTATTATTTTTTTGAGTCTTTTATCTTTATACTGCTACCATAAAACTCTTTAATTTGTCCAAAAATTATTTTAAAACTACTTTACTGTTCAACATTGAGTTTCATGTACATTTAATGCGTGTCTCAAAGAAAACCATGACACTTCAGCATCCACACACACACACACACACACACACACACACACACACACACAGGCTAATTTCCCCGCATCTGGTTGTTGTAACTGCATTAACCAGCCTTCACAGTCTCAGCACCACCAAACTAATTCACTTTAGCAGAGGAATAAAAAAAGCAGCGATCTTTAAAAACCCAATATCAGATTAAAACGCCGGCCGTTATGAATCCGAGTCGCCCATAAACAGGAAGCCAGAATGAGGTAAACTCATTTGGCATGAATCTTCTGAACATTTAAACGAACAATCTCAGGGAAATTAATCAGGCTTCGCAACAAAGCAGGGTTTCATTATTTTGCGCTATCACACATCTGATAACCGTTTGCCAGAAATTTGAATTTCGCGCTCTTTTTGCGAGCCGCTTTGTTCAGTTATCGACGTCAGTGATGAGCGGTTTGAGGCGAGCCAGATCCATCAGAACAGAGATTAGAGAGCACGGGTCAAACGCACAGTTTATCGCAAACAATGACGGTCGTGACCGCAATCTATCGCCATGACATTTAGACACCGAATGAGAAAATATCCCGGTCTGCACGAGAGCTGCTATCCGACCCGGCAATCGATGAGAGTGAAGTATGAAATAAATAAATAGAAGTGATTTTGAACCAGATCGGGTTTGATTGTCCATGAGGTAAAACATTTTTAAAAACACAACTTAAGTGCCAGAAATGTAAGAGTAGGCTATAACTTTTATTCAGTCTCCTCTGTATAGCTCGACCCGGAGGATATTCCCTCAGCGCTCAAAGCATTGTTGAACACAAGCACTGTATTCAGTTCATAAACACACTCCCTCAACAAGAAACAGAATAATTCACCTGTCTAGAAGTCGGATGTTTTAGTCCAGAAGAGGCGAAATTGAATATCTGATGGTTGTTTTTCCTGAGTGGTCGGTTGTGACCAGCATATTTGAGAACTACTGATGTAAAGGCAAAGGGAATAATGTCTTTTAGTAGTCCGGACACACTGGCTGAAGAAAGCATTGTGACATTTAAAGTCAATAAGAAACTGAAGCCCCTTTACAACACATGAGATGAAAAAAGCAAGCAAATCATGAATTTGTACATCTTAATTATTACATAAAAAGTGTATGACATACCGTCATAATTATGACATTTAATTGTGACTTCTCATATAATAATTATGACACTAAGTCCCTAAGTATGTGATAAAACATTGGTATGTAGAAATTATGATATACTACGTCATAATTATGGCATAATTAAGTCATAGTGATGACATTAAATGTCATTGAAAATGTGTCATAATTGTGACCTTTACAGTATGACAATTATGACGTCAAAATTATGACAAAGACTTTTATCACATAGCAAGTCATAATTATAAGATTAAAAATTGCAAATTATGACATAAAAATATTGATTTTAGTAGTCGGGACACAGTATTTTGACATTTAAACATGACATATAAGAAACAGAAGCCCATTTACAACACATGAGATGAAAAAAGCAAGCGAATCATGAATTTGTAAATCTTAATTATTAGTTATGACATACATACTAAGTCATAATTATGACATTAAATGACAATTGTGACTTCTCATGTCATAAGTCCCTTAGGCTATGTGATAAAAAAAATTGGTATGTTGAAATTATGATATACTAAGTCATAATTTTGGCATTCTTAGTCATAGTGATGACATTAAATGTCAAAAGTATGATATAAAAAGTTGAATAGAATTTTAAAATAATTGTGACCTACAGTATGCCAAAAGACTTGTGTCATAATTTCGACTTTTTATCCAATACCAAGTCATAATTATGAGATTAAAAAGTCAGAATTATGACATAAAAATATATCTTCTAGTAGTCCAGACACACTGGCTGAAGAAAGTATTTTGACATTTAAAGTAAATAAGAAACGGAAGCCCATTTACGATATGAGATGAAGAGAAAAAACAAATCATGATGCAAATCAAATTATGACATAAAAAGTTGGAGTTATGAAATAAATACTAAGTCCTAATTATGACATACTGAATCAATTATGACAAAAATATGATACAAGTCATAATGATGATATTAAATGTTAAAATTATGACAAATTGTGACATTGCATTCATAATGAAATTGTATACATAATTGTGACAAAGACTTATATGTCGTAATTTTGACTTTTCATCTCATAATTATGATTTACGCAAATTTCAGGCTTTATTGTGAAAAATGTCTGTAGCACAAAAAAGCATTGAAGTATGAATAATAATGACACCACTAAGCCCAATAAATATTGTTTTACTCAATCGAGTGTTTATTCTCAGTCAAAAGGCAGCTTTTAAAATGTCATCCAATCCTAATCCTAATGTCATCTAATCCTCTTAAAAATGGAGGAAAAGAAGCGAGTGTCCGTCCCTGCAGGGAGTCGAGTGTCAGGAGCACGGCTGCATCCAGACGTGAGATCAGCGGGAGGATTTATGAGTTTCTCTCGGAGACAGCGAGTGTTTCCCAGCGGGGTTCGGTGTGATACGGGATGATGAGATCTGTGTGGCAATGGTCACGCACCTCAGCATCCTCCAACACACACACACACACACACACACACACACACACACACACACACACACACACACACACACACACACACACACACACACACACACACACACACACACACACACGCGGGACCACTCATAGTGAAGCCAACTCTGACAGGTTCTCACAGGAGAACCAGCTACTCTCGTGAGGGTGGCCATTTTGTATGAAAAATGCACTGTAAAAAATATTGTAATTTTAACTGTAAAAATGCAACAGTAAAAACCTGTTCCCTCAGTATTCTGACACTTTTAAATGATGTTTCTTCCTGAAATATGCAGTTTACTTAAATAATTACATTATTTTAAAAATCCATATCGACATTTGGACAAAGGGGGGCGCCATTTTGTTTAGGTGCGCAGTCAATGACGTAAAATGGCTGCACTTGGTGAGCAACTGGCGCTATTTTTTCGCTGTTGCTATTTTTTTTTAAATGTCGCATACATTTTAAAATCTTGCTTATTACTTACAAAGCACTAAATGGTTTATCTCCAGTTTTATCCTCCGGTTTATCCTTGAGCGAGCTCTTAACACATTATACTCCATCACGTCTACTGCGCTCTCTAAACTCTGGCCAGTTGATCATCCCGAGAATATCCAAATCAACTGCAGGCGCTCGATCCTTTTCCTATTTAGCTCCGAAACTCTGGAACAGTCTTCCTAACATTGTTCGGGAAGCAGACACACTCTGTCAGTTTAAATCTAGACTAAAAACACATCTCTTTACTGTGGCATACACATAAAACACTTTTTCAATGAAATGATTGTTAGGCTGCATTAACTAGGTCAGCCGGAACCGGGAACACTTCCCATAACACCTGATGTACTCGTGACATCATCAGAAGAACGGCATCTACACTAATGATAGTTTCTCTGTTTTATCCCGAGGTTTACTGCAGTCAGCCGGATCCGGGCCGTATCCAGATCAGATGGTGGACCTGCGGCCAGAGAAGACCAACACATGACCCCGAAGTGTCTGGGAGACCGTGATTAGACTCCCCCTGAAACTGCCTCATCGACACGGCATCTCAATAAACCCGTCTCCGGCTTGATGACTCCGATATTTTGATTATTCCTATTTAATAATAATTTAATCGACACACCATCCTCAATAAACCCGTCTCTGGCGTGATGACTCCGATTGTTCGAATATTACAATTTAATAATTGTTTCATCAATACGGCATCTCAATAACCCGTCTCCGGCGTGATGACTCAGATATTTCGATTATTCAGATCTATTATGACCTCTGACCTGTAAAGTTGTCAGAATAATAATCATACGCTGTTTGTTAATTGGCCAGAGGAGAACTGCCCCCCCGACTGAGCCTGGTTTCTCCAAGGTTTATTTTCCTCCATTCTGCTCCTGATGGGGTTTTGGTTTCCTTGCCACTGTTGCCTCTGGCTTGGCTTGCTCAGTTGGGGACACTACATTTTTCAACTAAACATCGAAATAAATCTAATTATTAAACTAAATTAACCATATAAACTAAATTACTGATCTAATTACTGATCTAAAGCCCACACTGTCACTGTATGATAATTAAAATTAACTGATGACATCACCGTTTTCTCCAGAATGGCTTTACGGCTGAATAAAATTCTGTTGCATTATTTTCCTGTTTAACACGGTGAAGCTGCTTTGAAACAATCTGCATTGTTAAAAGTGCTTTATAAATAAAGTTGACTTGACTTTACACAAACACTTAGACGATGCCACATTGTGCGGCTTTTGGCTGTATCGTTTTCAGTCGAAGGGCAGTCTTCACTGCTTTCCCAGCGACATGAAGAGGAGGAAAAAAATGAGAAGATGCCTGTGGACGAACAAAACATCCTACAGACCCTTGTCTCTGTTCTCGCCACTTTAACCCTGACGACTTCGAGGCTTATGCTGCGTAAATTACGACTTCAAAGACTTGCAAGAGAATACCTTTTATTTGTATATTTGGAAATGTAAACACTGCATCAGTAGGGGCTGCCATTGTGATGTCAGAACGCGTAACTGAGAGTACATCGATCTAGTACGAGTTCACGGGTGGGAAGTCACTGGTTTTACTGCCGTTCCAGTGCACTTTCACGGGTAGAAGGTTGTAAAAACACGGGTTACGTGTCGCCTGGAACGCGGCATTAGACCACAGCTACTGAAAGAGCTTTCAGGTGGTGATGATAGTAGCCTGGATGCCAGCTGAACTTAGCCCCGCCCACAACATTCGTTGTGCAAACATCGTTTCCACTTCTTCCAGCGTGCGTGCAGAAAGGGTCGCCAAGTTTTCACAACAAAACCCGCCCAATTGCTACTCAAAACTAGTCCAGAACAAGCCCAATAGCTTCCCGGGGGGGTTCTCCAGAAAAAATTTCGTTTGAGGGGTAAAATGTTCTTTTTTTGTCAGGGTTGCCTGCTAAAAATCTGACTAGAACTGAGTATGACAACGTCAGGCTAGATGGATAGGGTAGAGTGGGGAAAACACCCCCCCCCCCCCCCCAAAGTAGTAAAGGGATGCCAAATAAATGAACAGTTTATTTAATTGCATAGTAGTAAAATACAAAGAGGGACATACCCGTGAATTCAAGCTTGGCCTTTGGCGTTTTAACACTCGATGGCACCGTGTCGAATGTGGACGAGGTCGAACTGGAAGCCATGTTAATCTTGGACTAAATCGGCCACCGTAGGAGTTAAAACAAAATCGGAATTGAGAGGAACACTGGATGGTCATATACCTTTTCACCGCTAGATGGGGGAAAATATCACACAGTGTAGCTTTAAACAAAATGACGTACCATTGATTTTTCCCCACAGGAAGTCTCAACGCCCCTGGATATCGAGTGAGATGCGCGCTATGAAACGGCAGAGAAAAGAAGCGCTAGATGCCATCCTGACTCATTTTTTTGAGTTGTGTTGTGGTAAAAATACCAACAGTAGCGCCAGTTGCTCGCCGAGTGCAGCCATTTTACGTCATCAACTGCCCACCTAAACAAAATGGCGCCCCCCTTTGTCCAAAATATATATAAAACGATGTGGATTTTTAAAATAACGTAAATATTTAATGGTTTTTCTACTACATATTTCAGTAAAGAGACATCATTTAAGTTACATTAAGCCACACAAGTCTTTAAATTTAAGGATATGCTGTTAAATGATGGTGTTAATGATGTTAATGTGTTTTTTTCTTTCTAAGTATCTGCTGGTTAGTTTGACATCACCTGTATGGTCATCATGGAGAGCGCCGGTTGCTCTCTGATCTAATGGAGCGGTTCAATTCGATTAAAAACGTGTTTGTCTGTGCTAAGCACATGTAAACAGGAGACGCAGCGAGGACTATTAGCGCAGATTGTTGCCATATTAGCGCATTAATTCGTTTTCCATGGGAAATCTGCGAGCTATATCGAGACGCAGTGATGAGGGA
>NC_137121.1:3874657-3887157 GCF_949357685.1 Gobio gobio
GGATGAATAGATGGTTGATGGATGAATGGTTGGTTAGATGAATGGTTGGATGGATGGATGGATGGATGGATGAATAGATGGATGGATGAATAGATGGATGGGTGAATGGATGGATAGATGAATGGATGGAAGAATGGATGGTTGGATGAATAGATGGATGGATGAATGGATGGATAAATGCTTGGTTAGATGAATGGATGGATGAATGGATGGTTGGATGGATGAATGGATGGATGAAAGGCTGGATGGATGAATGGCTGGATGGTTAGTTGGATGGATGAATGGTTGGATAAATGGATGGATGAATGGATGGTTGATGGATGAATGCTTGGATGGATGGATGAATGGATGGATAGATGAATGGATGGATGGATGGATGAATGGTTAGATAAATGGATGGATGGATAAATGCTTGGTTAGATGAATGGATGGTTGGATGGAAGAATAGATGGATGGATGAATGGATGGATGAATGGTTGGTTGGATGGATGGTTGGATGGATGGATGAATGGATGGATGAATAGATGGATGGATGAATGGATGAATAGATGGATGGATGAATGGATGGTTGGATGGATGGATGAATAGATGGATGGATGGATGAATGGATGGATGGATGAATAGATGGATGGATGAATGGATGAATGGATGAATAGATGGATGGATGAATGGATGGATGAATGGATGGTTGGATGGATGGATGGTTGGATGGATGAATAGATGGATGGATGGATGAATGGATGGATGGATGAATGGTTGGATGGATGGTTGGATGGATGAATGAATGGATGGATGGATGAATGAATGGATGGATGAATGGATGGATGGATGAATGGATGGTTGGATGGATGGATGGTTGGATGGATGAATAGATGGATGGATGGATGAATGGATGGATGGATGAATGGTTGGATGGATGAATGAATGAATGGATGGATGAATGAATGGATGGATGGATGAATAGATGGATGGATGAATAGATGGATGGGTGAATGGATGGATAGATGAATGGGTGGAAGAATGGATGGTTGGATGAATAGATGGATGGATGAATGGATGGATAAATGCTTGGTTAGATGAATGGATGGATGAATGGATGGTTGGATGGATGAATGGATGGATGAAAGGCTGGATGGATGAATGGCTGGATGGTTGGTTGGATGGATGAATGGTTGGATAAATGGATGGATGAATGCTTGGATGGATGGATGAATGGATGGATGAATGGATGGATAGATGAATGGATGGATGGATGGATGGATGAATGGTTAGATAAATGGATGGATGGATAAATGCTTGGTTAGATGAATGGATGGTTGGATGGAAGAATAGATGGATGGATGAATGGATGGATGAATGGTTGGTTGGTTGGATGGATGGTTGGATGGATGGATGAATGGATGGATGAATAGATGGATGGATGGATGGTTGGATGGATGGATGAATAGATGGATGGATGAATAGATGGATGGATGGATGAATGGATGGATGGATGAATAGATGGATGGATGAATGGATGAATAGATGGATGGATGAATGGATGGATGAATGGATGGTTGGATGGATGGATGGTTGGATGGATGAATAGATGGATGGATGGATGAATGGATGGATGGATGAATGGTTGGATGGATGGTTGGATGGATGAATGAATGGATGGATGGATGAATGGATGGATGAATAGATGGATGGATGAATGGATGGTTGGATGGATGGATGGTTGGATGGATGAATAGATGGATGGATGGATGAATGGATGAATGGATGGATGGATGAATGGTTGGATGGATGGTTGGATGGATGAATGAATGAATGAATGGATGGATGAATGGATGGATAAATGCTTGGTTAGATGAATGGATGGATGAATGGATGGTTGGATGGATGAATGGATGGATGAAAGGCTGGATGGTTGGATGGATGAATGAATGGATGGTTGGATGGATGAATGGATGGATGGATGAATGGCTGGATGGTTGGATGGATGAATGAATGGATGGTTGGATGGATGAATGGATGGATGGATGAATGGATGGATGAATAGATGGATGGATGAATGAATGGATGGATGGATGAATGAATGGATGGATGGATGAATGGATGGATGGATGAATGGATGGTTGGATGAATGGATGGTTGGATGGATGAATGAATGGATGAAAGGCTGGATGGATGAATGGCTGGATGGTTGGTTGGATGGATGAATGGTTGGATAAATGGATGGATGAATGCTTGGATGGATGGATGAATGGATGGATGAATGGATGGATAGATGAATGGATGGATGGATGGATGAATGGATGGTTGGATGGATGAATGGCTTCCTGATTCATTCAAGTTCATTCAGCACGGCCCTCACAGTGCATTATGGGAATTCTACAGTCATTGAGTGCAAATCAGTTGAACAGCCGTTATTGTGGTGCATTGTGGGATTGAATAAGTGCACTCAATAATGTCCACTGTGCTTTCAGACACCACTACAAATGGCTGCTCCCTCAAAGAAAGACACTTTGAATGAATCACTCACTCATTCATCCATACACACACGATTCAGGATCTACAATCACACGAATGGCATCTTGCAGGGTCATGTGATTGAATCCGGCTTGGTTGTTCATGATCTCATGTCATAATCATGAAGATTTCTGAATGTTCAATAAATGGTGAAGTGCCAGAGTGTGTGTCAGACCTTCGAGAGCATAAAACGGCAAACTCTAAAAACCTCACACACCTGCTCTTCACACTGAAACTGCGCTGGATATATCAGAGCCAGACGACAAGAGGGAAGAGAAAGGCCACAAGCTGCTTTACCGCTTGTCATTCATCCCCCTGTTCTCTGAATGGCTCCTCCAGCTGAGATTGGGAGTGTTGCAGATGGAGGTGTGTGTTCAGACGCCTGCAGGTGGAGATAACACACACACACAGCGACTGAAGGAGGCTCAGGCAGGAACCTGATGAGGAATCTGCTTGTTTAGCACTGATGCTGGGGTAATTTGGGGAGTTATGCAACACAAACAGCCATGACAGGAAGTTTAATGAACTGTCAGACACTGAGGTTTACAACAAATGATTTGAATATCAATTTAAAGAGGCTCGTTTGATCCAGCTTGTTTTGAACACACGGGCCATTTGAATATGCCAGGCTTCCGGTGTCTTTTGTGTCAAAGACGAAACTGCTCTTTCAAATCAATTATATTAAATTGCATTAATTATTCTCGAACTGACCAAAGTATTTCAGAGTAATCCCTTAGCCTACTTTATTTTTTTTTCAAAGGAAAAGTAATTAAATTACAGTTATTCATTAGTAATGAGTTACACGCAACACTGCATATAAATCATAATTATGACATGCTAAGTCATTATTATTATGACATAACAAAAAGTCATGATTTTAACTTTTTGTCATAATTGACACTCAAAATAAAATTGAGATAAAAAGTCGAAATTATGAAATACAAAGTCTTTATTATGACAAAAAAGTCACAATTATGACCAAAAAAGTCAAGATTATGGCATGCAAGGTCATTATGACAAAAAAAGACAAAATTATGACATAAAAAGTGAAAATTATGGCATGCAAGGTCATTATTATGACAAAAAAAGTCAAAATTATGACATGCTAGATCATTATTATGACATAAAAAGTCAAAATGATGACATGCTAGATCATTATTATGACATAAAAAGTCAAAATTATGACATAAAAAGTCAAAATTATGACATAAAAAGTCAAAATTATGACATAAAAAGTCAAAATTATAACATGCTAGATCATTATGACAAAAAAATGATGGTACTAAGTCAAAATTATGAAATAAAAAGTCACTTATGACATTGAAAGTCTTATATATCACATACAAAGTGTAAATTTACATAATTCAAAACTGACAAAACGTCATACTGTCATAATTTTGAAAATTATGACATGCTAGATCATTATTATGACATAAAAAGTGAAAATTATGGCATGCAAGGTCATTATTATGACAAAAAAAGTTAAAATTATGACATGCTAGATCATTATTATGACATAAAAAGTGAAAATTATGGCATTCAAGGTCATTATTATGACATAAAAAGTCAAAATGATGACATGCTAGATCATTATTATGACATAAAAAGTCAAAATTATGACATGCTAGATCATTATGACATAAAAAGTCAAAATGATGACATGCTAGATCATTATTATGGCATAAAAAGTGAAAATTATGGCATGCAAGGTCATTATTATGACAAAAAAATTCAAAATGATGACATGCTAGATCATTATTATGACATAAAAAGTCAAAATGATGACATGCTAGATCATTATTATGACATAAAAAGTCAAAATGATGACATGCTAGATCATTATTATGACATAAAAAGTCAAAATGATGACATGCTAGATCATTATTATGACATAAAAAGTCAAAATGATGACATGCTAGATCATTATTATGACATAAAAAGTCAAAATTATGACATAAAAAGTCAAAATTATGACATGCTAGGTCATTATGACAAAAAAATTATGGTACTAAGTCAAAATTATGAAATAGAAAGTCACTTATGACATTGAAAGTCTTATATATCACATACAAAGTGTAAATTTACATAATTCAAAACTGACAAAACGTCATACTGTCATAATTTTGAAAATTATGACATGCTAGATCATTATTATGACATAAAAAGTGAAAATTATGGCATGCAAGGTCATTATTATGACAAAAAAAGTTAAAATTATGACATGCTAGATCATTATTATGACATAAAAAGTGAAAATTATGGCATTCAAGGTCATTATTATGACATAAAAAGTCAAAATGATGACATGCTAGATCATTATTATGACATAAAAAGTCAAAATTATGACATGCTAGATCATTATGACATAAAAAGTCAAAATGATGACATGCTAGATCATTATTATGACATAAAAAGTGAAAATTATGGCATGCAAGGTCATTATTATGACAAAAAAATTCAAAATGATGACATGCTAGATCATTATTATGACATAAAAAGTCAAAATGATGACATGCTAGATCATTATTATGACATAAAAAGTGAAAATTATGGCATGCAAGGTCATTATTATGACAAAAAAATTCAAAATGATGACATGCTAGATCATTATTATGACATAAAAAGTCAAAATGATGACATGCTAGATCATTATTATGACATAAAAAGTCAAAATTATGACATAAAAAGTCAAAATTATGACATGCTAGGTCATTATGACAAAAAAATTATGGTACTAAGTCAAAATTATGAAATAGAAAGTCACTTGACTGATTGAGTCACAAAGTCCTATATATCACATACAAAGTGGAAATTTACATAATTCAAAACTGACAAAACGTCATACTGTCATAATTTTGTCATAATATAGAGAAAAACTATGAGATAAAAAGATGGAATTATGACATACCAAGTCATAATTATGATTAAAAAAATCTAAATTACGACAGTCATAATTATACTTAGTTATAGGTCTAATTATGAGATTAAAAAGTCAAATAATGACATTCAAAGTCAAAATTATAACAAACCGAAACTGACAAAAAGTCATACTTTGTAAATTAATTTTCATAATATTCATAAAGATTCATAATATAACGAAAATATCGTAAAAAAAAAAAAATCGATATTGTATCATATTGTTATGCCTGATAGTGCTGGAGAGACTTTCCACACTGTTTATTGGAATGTTTTTGTTCCTCAATGCGACAACAGGCAAAGGTGTTGCTAACGTCATGCTATTTAAAACAGAACAGGTTTTCTAAATGAGCACGGAGAGCTCGGGCCTGAAATGTCTTTAATTGATTGGAAATGCTTTGTTTGAATGTTTTGAAGCTCGTTGCCTTTGAAATGCTAATCATTACAAAAGAGACGCAGCTCATCTTTTTTGCTCTGTTTGGTGGCAGCTTTTGCTCATTTCTCCGACATTCGTGTCAGCGATGAAACGCTCAGATTTCCCATCAGACTCGTTAGCCGACTAGTTCCATAAGGCCCTCGCTGATCTGAGAGAGGTCACACGAGGGAAAGCTGTTCATGTCCAACTGGAGCATAATCACAAGCATCTTCCTTTATGGGGACAGTAATGACTAGTGTGCGCCACATGATGTTCTGTTCCTTCAAATTGACTTTCAATTTTCTGCTTTCGATTGACACGGACCAGGTTCTGAAGCCGTTTAACATTAGATAGCTGAGCACTTAGACTGCATCGTAGATGATTGGATGCAAAGCGCACAAGATACCAAGAGTTTTAACCTTTTGGCATCAATATGTTATGATGTTAAAGGGATAGTTCACCCAAAAATGAAAAGTAGCCCATGATTAACTCGCCCTCAAGTCATCCGAGGTGTGTATGACATTCTTCTTTCAGACGAATACAATCTGAGTTATATTACAAAAGTCCAGGCTAATCCAAGCTTTATAATAGCAGTAATAGTTGCTCTGTTTTTGAAGTGCATAAAAAGTGCATCTGTCCGTCATATAGCTGCTCCACACAGCTCTGGGTTGTTACTAAAGGCCTTCTGAAGTGAATCGACGCGTTTGTGTTGGAAAAGTATCCATATTTAAAACTTTATAAAGTAAACTTTCGACCGATCGCCTTCCGTGGAAAAGTGTTGAATGTGGAAAGTGAAACTCAAGATTCGTGACGTCATGACGAGCGGACCTGGTCGCGTTAGTCTTTCCATCGGCTGAGGAACTTTCAACACTTTCTCCATAAATTGAACACGGAAGACGGTCGGCCAACAGTTAACTTGATAAAGTTATAAATATGGATATTTTTCTTACACAAACGCGTTGATTCGCTTCAGAAGGACTTTAGTAACAACCCAGAGCTGTGTGGAGCAGTTATATGACGGACAGATGCACTTCAAAAACAGAGCAACTATTACTGCCATTATAAAGCTTGGATTAGCCTGGACTTTTGTAATATAACTCAGACTTTATTCGTCTGAAAGAAGAATGTCATACACACCTCGGATGACTTGGGGGCGAGTAAATCATGGGCTAATTTTCATTTTTGGGTGAACTATTCCTTTAAAGTTCCCATAAATGCCCATATAGACTAGGGTCAATGCTTGTTTTTTCCATAACTGATGTGATATTTGAACGTCTGCCACTGTTTTGTGTCTGATGGGCTGCAGATCGGCTTCTTCACAAACTGAAACTCTTGAAAGTCTTTTGCGCTGCTTTCTGAAAAAGCTTTCTGAAAAAGCGAATAATGAAATGTCTTTTTCAATGACAGCATCATATGGAGATATTCTGCCTCAGTGCGTTTATAATGAATCATGTCATAATCGCCCCAACTTTCAGATCCTTTTGTTTGATTTTCATCTTGAGGGAAAAACACATTAAGCTGCCTCTCTAAAAAAATCTTGGGTTCTTTTTTTTTCGTTCTATTTTTTCTGTCGCAAAAGAGGCGGGGCTCCCGGAGGAAGTAGAATCCCTCATAGTTTTCTTCATCAAGCGTTTCTCCAGGCGCTTCTTACATCAGGCCTGGGGCTGCGTGGAAGGATATTGGCTTGATCAATGGTCATATGAGAACTGAAGAGACTTCACGTCTGTCTGTTGTGTTTTTAAATATTTTAACAAAAAAGTGGGGTCAATTTTGTTCCCCGTTGGCTTTCAATATATAGTTAAAACCATTCTTAAAAATATTCCACAGAAGAAAGTCATACAGGTTTGGAACTGCATAGGGGTGAGCACATTTTCAATTTGGGCGAATTATTCCTTTAATAAACACTTGTTATTGTCCTTAAGCATTAACTATTTTACTGTAATACTAGTTTAATTGCTTATTAGTTTCAACAAAATGTAATTGAAACATTACCAGCATCTTTACTCTCTCTCTTTCAGCCAACTTGTGAGAGGGATGCTTCCTTTGGCTGCATCAGAGAGCTCCTTGTTTTTTTTTCTTTTTAATCCTTTCTTTCCTTGGCATTCTATGAAAAGACATTAATACAAATACAATGCATAACACATCAAACAAAAACAGGGAAATGATGATGAAAATATTACTAAATATATATATATATTTACTTTTACTTTGCTAAACAAAACAAGCAGGTAATTATGAGGAATTCATGTTCAGTTTTGATGTTGTAAACCTGTATTATAAGTATGAAAGTATTAGCCATCATGAAATAGGTGACATTTTACAATAAGATTTCATTAGTTAACTACATTTGTTAACATGAACTAATAATAAACTGCCCTTCTACAGCATTTATTAATCTTAGTTGATATCAATTTCAGCATTTACTAATACATTATTAAAATCAAAAGTTGTATATGTTAAAGTGTCAAGTAACATGAACAAACAATGAACAGCTGTATTTTTATTAACTAACATTGACAAAGATTAAAATATTAATATACAATAACAAATGTATTGCTCATGGTTAGTTCATGTTGGTTAATGCATTAACTTTTCAAATGAGACCTTCATGCAAGTGTTACCATGATATCAAATATATAAATTCCATACATTTTAGAGTTTGACATGGACTTTTTCATTTCATTTCACTAGATTTATTTCCCCGAGCTAATAACACAAGGACGTGCTATGGTCTTGATAAAAAACAAATTGAAGGACATTGTCAGACTCAGAATGCTGCTGCTGAACTTGAAGTTATGCTTTTATTATAATTAAGCATAACTTTCATGCTCCCGCAACCTTTACAGTAGCGTGGTAGGATAAATATAGATTTTCTGTATTAGCTTACCTGCTGATCGTGCAGGGTTGCCAGATTTTCACAACAAAACCCGCCCAATTGCTACACAAAACTAGCCCAAAACAAGCCCAATCGCGTTTCAGGGAGGCTTCTCCGGTAAAAATCGCATTTGGGGGGTAAATGTGTGTTTTTTTAGCATGGTTGCCTACTAAAATTCACATTCCCGGGGCTAAATATCACATAATTGGGGTCGCTTCAACCCGCGGACACGAAAAACAGCCCGGTAGGACGGCCTTCTGGGAGAATGGAGTATTTGCTACCGCTTGGGGTTTTTACTATGTGTCTTCGGTTCCCTTATTCACCGCAGGTTAGAGTAGTTTGTCTCTCCAGAGTGTGTTTACTAGAGACTGACGCTGGAGCTTCAGTTGGGTATGTTGGCCTAGGCTGTAGGGATGATGGAGGTGCGCTGCTGAGGCACTGTCATCTCTGGCTGTTCATTACGTGAATTTGAGCACATATACCATCTCTGTGTTATCAGCCTCCTCTCATGTGAGAGTCGCTCGGTCAGAGCCCACCCATTTTTCTAATGTCTGGGTGCATATCAGCTGCGACCAGGTAGCTAGCCTAAGAGGCCTGCTGTGGGCGGCCCCAGTTTGTGTGAATTGGTGCGATATGCTTCCCAAAGACTTTGGTTTTGTGAAGACTTGTTACCAGCTAGTAGGCTCTACGAAGCCTTCCTGAGGATGAGCCCCCATCAGTGAAATGGGTAGTTATTAACCTGCCAGTAGTCAAAGATGGATACTCGGGTAGCTAGCATGGCTGGCTATCAGGCCTCCTTGAAGACAAGCCCCCAGGGTCTTTTTGGTTACTCTGACCATTTGCATAATTGCTATCAGTTAGTAGGCCTCACTAGGCCTCTCTGGAGGAGTGCTCTGAGTCTCAGTCACTTGACGGTTAGCAGTTGATGCTAGCAGGTTGTAGGCCTCACCAGGCCTCCGTAGGAGGCTTGCTATCAGATAGAGGGCCTCGCTTTTGAAGGTGAGCTCCCGAGGCAGGGTGCTTGGGCAGCTAGCATGACTTGCTATTGGGTGGTAGGCCTCACCAGGCCTCCATAGAGACTTGCCACAAGGGAAAAGGCCTCACCAGGCCTCCTGAAGGCGAGTTTCGATGTATGCAGTCCCTCCAGAAAAACGCGATTATGCGATCGCGTGATTTAACGCATAATCAGCCAAAGTCCGCATATTCATGCGGGGGCCGCATTTTTTCAAATACGCCGCACTTTCGCCGCATAAATTGCCTATTTCCGCGTGCAAAATATGCGGGGCTATCATGATTTCATAATCCCCGCATTTTCGTTGCAAAAAAAGTCACATATATTAGCAGAAAGTTGAAAATTTTTCGTTTACTTCACACAAGAGCCGCCATTTCCGCCTATTGCCAGTGGAACGTTTTGAAGTGACGTGATTACCCGACGCGAACGTCATAGACAAGCTTCAAACCCCGTGGAGAAACCATAGATATCACTGAAACCATGATGAAGCGCAAACTCCCATTGGCCAACAAAAATAACAGCAAAAGAGCAAAGCAGTTTCCCTGTGTGCTGACTGATTTCAAAACACAGCATCATGAAGCTTTGAAGCGTTATGAATCAATGAGTCGATTCAGCGGTTTGAAGCATTATGAATCAATGAGTTGATTCAGCGGTTTGAAGCATTATGAATCAATGAGTCGATTCAGCGGTTTGAAGCATTATGAATCAATGAGTTGATTCAGCGGTTTGAAGCATTATGAATCAATGAGTTGATTCAGCGGTTTGAAGCGTTATGAATCAGTGAGTCGATTCAGCGGTTTGAAGCATTATGAATCAATGAGTCGATTCAGCGGTTTGAAGCATTATGAATCAATGAGTTGATTCAGCGGTTTGAAGCGTTATGAATCAGTGAGTCGATTCAGCGGTTTGGATCGCCAAAGTCACGTATTTCAGCAGTTTGACACGCGATCCGAATCATGAATCGACTCGATGATTCATAGCTTCATGATGCTGTGTTTTGAAATCAGTCATCACTATATAAGTCGTTATTTAGTTTTTTTTGCACACAATAACTATTATCGTCGCTTCATAAAGTTATTGTAGAACCACTGTAGTGAGATGGACTTTGTAGCGACGTCTTTAGTAGGCTACCTTTTATGGGTCTTGAGTGTACATTGTGCCAATGGAGGCCTTTCTGAACCATCGGAATTCAACTAAAATATCTTAATTTGTGTCCAACAACATAAAGGGAAGTCATTAATGACAGAATTTTCATTTTTAGGTGAACTAACCCTTTAAGAGATTGCACTTTGTGCATTGGAAGCACTCAAATGTCTGTTTTGTATAGCGACATCTGTAAAACAGGAAGTTATTTATTAATTTTTTCAGAAGTTGTAGCATATTCCTTTTGTAAAGCTACAGAACTTGATTGACTAAATGTTTTGTAAATTTGCGCCATTATTAAGGTCTTCAATAAAACAAGATGAGAACTTAAATATTCCAGCACTTTCTGTGATGTAGTGCTTTTTTTCTCTTTCTCATCAAACCGCAGTTTTTGCAAGTTCCCGCAATTTTATCGCATAAAATTGCATAAATATCCCGCATTTTTCATTGCATTTTTTATTTCATTTCATTTCAATTGGCTATTTGATTTGGCCCCGTATTAAAGTGTGCGTTGTCACTCGCCTCAGCATGGCGTGGGTATATCGTTCCCCGTAGCGTCTTTCCGACGCAGCACGAGTTCCCTTTCGAAAGGGAACAGAGGTTACATACGTAACCCAACACGTTGTTGAGTTACCCAGATCCTGGGTCAGACGTAACAACCCAGTGTTTGGGTAGTTTTTGCGTAACACAGATCCTGGGTCAGACGTGTGGGATTACAAATTTATACATTGTTATATATAGGTTCTAATGTAATAGAATATAACTGAAAACATCTATATTTGTGTTTTACATTTTGAAGTAAACTTGAGGAAATTCTAAGGAGATTACGTAAAACCGTGTAAGTGTTTGAGACATTAAGTCTTTTGTCTTTATGCACTTCCTGACCATTTAGCATAACAAGCTCAGAGATTGGTGATACTCTGTCTGGGCAGGTTTCCCAAAGCCTGTTCCTGTTCTCTTCATTGTTTCTAAAATGAGCACCATTTGTCTTGAATGACTTTTGGAGCCCCTGAGTGGTTGGGGTTTGAATCTATGCATTTGATTGACACTATTATGCTGATGAAATCAAGCATTGTATTGCTTAGAGTATCTCCTCCTCTGCTGTATAATCCCTCCCCTTGAAATGTATATAAAATACAATGTTCAACTGGCTTTAGTCAGACTTGGAACCTCAGCGGAAAGACAGCACGTTTTTCTCAATAAAGAATCCTGCTGAAAAAAACTATCCAAGTTCTCCTGGTCTCTACTTCAAGAAACAACAGAAGTTCACAACAGACGTAACAACTGCCTCTCTTTCTGTCCGTCCATCCATCTATCCATCCGTGAATCACATCACTATAATAAAGTGTGTCTCACACAAACTCATTTCCATTTGTTACGCCTGTAATATGAGTTAATATTCTTATCTCAGCTGAGAAGTGCTCGTCTGAACTCTACCTGCAGGGATTTAGGATTATAAACACAAATAGTTGAGTTTACAGCTAATTAATCATTCTCTGAGCGGCTACATTTCCTGTTTTGACTGAAAATATCACATTAATAACACGGGAAATTCCCAGTAGGTCATCCTGGTATTCCAAGCACATGAAACAAACTGAACACACACTACTAGAAACATCCACCGA